>NW_027115758.1:4143-4587 GCF_000696795.3 Halyomorpha halys | reverse complement strand
CGCTTGAATAATTAATTCTCTATTTATTCCTTCATTAAAAATATCTCGTTAGAAATTCCAGAGCTCAATGCACAACAGAGGGTTTACAGAGAAGAGGTTACTGTTGACTACTTCATAGTAGACTTGACTCCCCAAAAAGAAACTTCTATTTTTATTAACATTATCCTCCCCCCTGTCACTTTAGATGGCAATCAGTAGGCATCGTCGACGGACAGCGATAAACTGCTCATAAGAATGTCAATAGAGAAATAAGGTTGAGCAGTAGGCAATGGGACCTCTTCCAGGCCTAATAACAAATTTGATTATTTCTTGTATTTTTTTCTTTTTAAAATACTTTTTTATTTATTGATAGATATTACAATCTACCACACAGTTTGGGCAATAGGTAATAGTGATGAATGATCTCAAACATAATAAAATTAAATTAAATAAAAAATTAATAAA
>NW_027115758.1:0-1193 GCF_000696795.3 Halyomorpha halys | reverse complement strand
ACGGGACCTTCTAATTTAAATTAGTGTTTGAAGTACCACCAATGGGTGGTTCCTTCCCAAGATTTTCAAGTGTATATGAAACATACAACATATTTATCTATTGTATTATTTTGTACAATTGTAAATTACATTAAATAAATAATAAAAAAAAAATATTTGTATGTATGAAGACGCGTCCTTTATTTTTAGGCCTTTGAAAGCTTTCATTTAGTTCCACCCGTAATTTATAAATTCGATGGTAATGTAATGTTACAGTGTCATTGATACGGATGATGAATCAGCTCTCTATAAGGCATCGAGGGGCACACACTTCATAATACTCTGCAAATGTTTTCTTACAAAATTAAAAACCAAGAAATACCAATTTAAAATAAATAAATAAAAAACTAAGTAACTAACTTTAACTCAACCTAAAAGAAATACAACAATGTCTTGTTTAAATGCGTTTATATTATAAAAAAAAATATTTATTTTAATTATATTATTTCAATTTCTTGAGACAAGGTAATTATTTATTAAATAAATCAAAAATTCTTATCCATTTTTGTCTCTACACTTTATTTTTCACCAGTCCAACGTTTCGGCCATTCTAGCCATCTTCAAGGACATCTTCAATATAATTTCTTCCTCACATTAATTTAAAGATTCTTTTGCAGGCTATTCTGCCCAGGTCATTTTCTTTGTTACAAGTTAAAAGCCTATTTTTTAAAATTTAAAATCATTAATATTTAATTTTCCTATATAAGATTATCAACAATTAATATACTGTGTTAAGAAATAACCTTAAGTCATTACTAAGGAAAAATAGTTTTTGCAGGCATTCCTCTAAACAATATAAATAAATAAAGTGCCCATCGGTAGAGGCAGACAGTTCTCATGTAAAAAGGATTCCCTGAGTTAAGTTAAATGCGAGACAGCACTCAGTAAAGGCTATCGCGACTTCCTCTAGGGAGAGGAAAAGAAAAAAAACTCGGAAGATCAGTTTGAGGAACAAGTACCCAGCCGTAGGGTCGTAAACTGACCGTATCTGAATCCTGAATCCTTTATTCAAAGTCTCCTTTAAGATCTACCATGGCCTCATGCTCTTCAACAATAGGTAGACTACTCTATGTCACTAGCAATTATTCCTATTGTGTCAGTAACTGTTTAGGTTCTCTCTTCTATAGTCAGCAACAATATTTTGGGCTCTTTTA
>NW_027115757.1:2967-3318 GCF_000696795.3 Halyomorpha halys | reverse complement strand
TTAACCGCCATTGCGGCCTAAATTTTATGCTTTCATTAGGGCTAACTAAAAATAAAATTAACAACCATAACAGAATAAAAGAAATTAAGAAAATAGAAATAGTAATATATGAAGATAATGAATAACATACGGATAATACGTATTAATATAAGATGGTTACAAATATAAAAATATATAATTAACTGGTTCAAACAGTCCAAGACCCACCAAAATTCCCGAAGAAGATTACTACCTGATGTTTTCAGTAAATCATTTCTTACTTTATTTTATATAAGCAGTAAGTAATTATCAATTAATTATTTGTCGGTTTCTTTAATACCGTCAATAACGGTTACTTAACTGCCACATTGT
>NW_027115757.1:0-742 GCF_000696795.3 Halyomorpha halys | reverse complement strand
AAATTGCTGATATTTTACTATAATAATGTTTTTCTGATGTCGTTGAAAATTATTCATATCCTCAATTGTGTTACTTTAGAATTTCCCCATTTTTTAATTTAAGCTATTAAAAAAAAATAATGATTTTTATATACAATTTTCATTCATATTTTTAAAATGTTACAATATTTATGTGATATTTTATTTAATATTCTACTCTTTATTGTTTAATAGTCCTTATTATGTTAGTTACTTATATTTTTATAATTTCATGTTTTTAGTTATAGCAAGAATTCGGATTCCCCATTAAATGACATATAAAAATAGTTATATTCAAAAAAATTGTATTCATTCTTTTTTGTTAAATTGTATGTATATTTTATTATAATTATATTAATTGAAATGCATTATTTTTTCCTGTTTGTTATTGACACTTTGAATTCTGCTCAAATATAAACTGCATATAATGAGAATCGTTTTATTTATTGATCATTTGTTCATTTCCATGTGTATTTTCCTTGTGTTGTTATAATGCAGATGGCAGTATTCGTAGAAGATTCTGATAATTAATAAAATAATTAAGAGTTAATACTAAACAAATATTTATTTTAAAATTACTGAATATATAAATCTGCTTCATGTTTTTTTTTTGTGTGTGTGTTTAATATTAATATAGGCTAAATCATTAATTTTTTTCCAGTTCCCATTTAATCTTATTTTGGATTCAGGAAATTAATCAACGTAACAGGGGTTATAAATAAGA
>NW_027115756.1:17448-18597 GCF_000696795.3 Halyomorpha halys | reverse complement strand
ATTTTTTTAATTTTATTTAATCCTTTTATTTGACATTAAAATTCTTCTGCGAGCGCGGAGGCACTGTGGTAAGACAATTTGCTAGTAATTCCAAGGACTCTGGTTCGAATTTGGCTGTGGCAGATAATTATTTTTTGTTCTGAGTCAACCCTGTGGATTCTGGAGACCTCATGAGGTCCATCCAGCCTCATAAATTGGGTACCTCTTGAAAAAATCACCTAAAGGTGGTTAATTACTTATTAAAATTCTTCTAATTTGTTTAAGATATTACCAAGCGAAAATTTAATTTTGTGGCTTCTCATTAGATTAGTTCGGTAACATATAGTGTGTGTACAGAAACGTATTCGATAGGTTATAAGGTCTCTGATTTGAATAGACTATGTTGAACACAATGATGTTTATTTTAAAGGCAAAATACATTCCAGTATAGGGAAATTTGGAAATCCGCATATGTGGGCTCCATTTAATTTTTTTTTTTTACTTTATTTAGTTTATTCACAACTATAAAATTATTTTTACAACTAGCGAATGAGATGTAGAGAGACAAAAAAAATATCATGAAGGCATGAAGGTTGAGGTCATCCAATGATGCCTTAAAATTCAATTTAAGAGGTCCCTATTCCAGCTCCTTCGTAAACGTCGTCTCGTATCTGCTAAGTCTAGTGTTGATAGTCCTTGAATTAGAGGGTTAGTGTGTGTTGGAAGTGTGTCGTGAAACCGTTTATATAATGATTTAATGGTTGTTTGTACGTAGGGAGTTCGTAAGTCTTCGTGTAAGTTCTTGTTACTGATGTAGTGGCGAGCGCTACTGATCAGTCTTAGTAATTTTGATTAAAACCGTTGCAGTTTCAGTAAGTTAGTTTTTTTGGCATATCCGTAAATTTGTGCACCGTCCAAATTGGTCTGAGAAGGTAAGTATAAATCTTTAGTTTTTCTGAAAGTGGTAATTTTGATTGTTTATTTAAAAGATGAAATAATAATTTAAGTCGGAAATTTAGCTTTTTGTTTTGTTATTTTTATGTGGGAGGTCCATGTAAGTCGTTTTTCCAATGTCAATCCAAGGTATTTTACTGGGTCTGTCCGGGTTAAAATTCCCAATTTAAAATTATTTTGTTCTGTAAACAACGACCCAACTAATGCATCACAAAC
>NW_027115756.1:14593-15747 GCF_000696795.3 Halyomorpha halys | reverse complement strand
AGAAACTACCCATTGGCAGCACTCTAATGACATTTTACATTAGCTGGTCTCGTGGCCATCTTCTTTTCAGGCACCTCGGAGGATTGTCAGGAATGGAAGAGGATGCAAGATTAGAAACTAGAGGGTTTGAGTGGTTAGGGAGTTTATAATGGAAGGAGTTATATCTGGTTCGGGCTAGATCGGTTACATAGGGAACATTAAGGTCTTTATAGATGGTTTTATTTGTGACAAAGTAAGGAGCATTGAGGATTTTACAGAGGATTTTGGATTGTAATGATTGATAATACGAGAGGAATTCGAAGGTTTAGTGGAGCCCCAAACCTCAACTCCATATGTCCAAATTGGCCTTATTACAGTCATGTAGATCAGTCTTTTGTAATGAGTTGGAACTTTAGACCTTTTGTCTAGTAAGTGCTGTAATAGTCGAAATCGACGTGCAGTTTTCTGTCTTTTCAGTCTTGTGTGAGGATTCCAAGTTAATCGTTGGTCCAAATGTAGTCCAAGGTAGCGGATCTGTTCGACAGGGGTAAGAGTAACATCATTAAATGAAACTTTAGGGTAGTCAGTAGATTTACGACGAAGGGTAAAGGTGATTTGATGGGATTTGTTGGAGAAACATAAAATTATCTTTATAAAAAGAAATAGTATACAAATAAATTTGGAATTATACAAAATATTGAATTGAATCATAAATAATAAAAATTTGATAATTGATAATTGAATAATGAAAAATAATTTATTGATAATCATGGAATTATGTAGGTAAGAAGATATGTAAGTAACAATCAAACTGTCACCTTCACAAAACCAAAACCCACTCGTCTGAACATACGTGTTCCAAAATCAAAAACAGTCGCCTTCACAAAACCAAAACCCACTCGTCAGAACATATCGCTCGTGTTTTGTTTTTACCATGACAACCGTAAAACCTCTTGTCTACGCAGATCTAGCCAGTGTTTTAAATAAACACTAATGTAACTCCATCGATCCTGCTCTGAAACCAACAGACAACAAAAATAATAACCGAATAGAGATTTTATTTTTAAACAACAAAAAATAACCACATCTATCATCATTCATACAACATTGAACTAGAAGATTAAACAGAGATTTATTAAAATAAACAAAATTGATAAATTTTTAAATAAGATTTA
>NW_027115756.1:7554-7975 GCF_000696795.3 Halyomorpha halys | reverse complement strand
TTCCTTTCTTAAATTTTCTTTATTTTAAGTGTTGGCAGATATATATGCGTCTTATAGATCTAGAGATATATTTTTTGAAAAGCCAACATTTTATACGAACAACTAGAAATTAACATTTTGTGAGTTTATTTTGTCAAATATTATAAACACTACTACTCCTACAAAGATAAACATAATTAACTATATTGTAGTAAATTTAACTAGCTTTAATTTGTACAAAAAAAGATTTGTAATAGTCATATAGTAAATTAATTTATATTAAATAAGAAATAAGTTTTTATTAATATTAAAGCTGGAGATGTAATACGACGTCATGAAGGCGGGTACCTCCATACTGCTGTTCGTGACTGACCTATTGAAATATATAAACAGATCCTTATCGAAAAGAACTTTTTGGGGTCACGACAATTCGAAGAACAGC
>NW_027115756.1:6940-7406 GCF_000696795.3 Halyomorpha halys | reverse complement strand
GACATGATAAAAACATGTGGAGAATCTACCCACTGATATAACTCCAATAACATTTCTAGAGGAGAAGATCTCGAGGCCATCTTCTTTTCAGACGCTAATCCTACTTGGCGTATTAGGTAATGAAGGAGAAGCCATGTTAGAAACAAGTGGATTTGGGTGGTTGAGAAATTTATCATGGAAGGAACGGTATCTGGTTCTGGCCAAATCGGTAGCATATGAAACATTGAGGTCCTGTTGGATGACTTGATTTGTGACAAAGTATTAAGGATTTTACGAAGGATTTTGGACTGTAAGAATTGGATTCGGGAGGAATTTGATGGTTTAGTGGAGCCCAAAGCTCAACTCCGTATGTCCAGATAGGCCTTATAATAGTCATGTAGATCAGTATTTTTTAATGGATTGGCAATTTAGACCGTTTGTCTAGTAAATGTTGCAATAGTCGGAATCTACGAGCAGTTTCTTGTCT
>NW_027115756.1:5864-6890 GCF_000696795.3 Halyomorpha halys | reverse complement strand
ATGGATGATAGTGCTCTTTTAACTTTAAAAGGAGTTAGTCTAAGACCCCAAGAGGAGAAGTAGTTTTCATGATATTGGGCAAAATTAATTTACAATAAATTGTTTTCTAACTGTTCGAACAAACATTGTTATATGTGAAACATATATCTAAGGACCCATAAGATGTACAGATATCTGTCAGTACTCAAATTTTTTTTTTTTTAATAATTTATTTATTGCTATTTACAACTGTATACACATATATGTAACAAGTAAATTTTCTGTAGGTGACATAGTGACATGATAAAAACATGTGGAGAATCTACCCACTGATATAACTCCAATAACATTTCTAGAGGAGAAGATCTCGAGGCCATCTTCTTTTCAGACGCTAATCCTACTTGGCGTATTAGGTAATGAAGGAGAAGCCATGTTAGAAACAAGTGGATTTGGGTGGTTGAGAAATTTATCATGGAAGGAACGGTATCTGGTTCTGGCCAAATCGGTAGCATATGAAACATTGAGGTCCTGTTGGATGACTTGATTTGTGACAAAGTATTAAGGATTTTACGAAGGATTTTGGACTGTAAGAATTGGATTCGGGAGGAATTTGATGGTTTAGTGGAGCCCAAAGCTCAACTCCGTATGTCCAGATAGGCCTTATAATAGTCATGTAGATCAGTATTTTTTAATGGATTGGCAATTTAGACCGTTTGTCTAGTAAATGTTGCAATAGTCGGAATCTACGAGCAGTTTCTTGTCTTTTTAGTCTTGTATGAGGATTCCATGTCAGTCGTTTGTCGAGATGTAGTTCTGGACTCAAATTAAATTTTAATGCACTATAAAGTACTTTAAGACATTTATCTTTGTATGAGTAGTAGTTTTTGTGATATTTCACGAAATAAATTCACAAAAATGTTAATTTCTAATTGTTCCTATAAAATATTTGACATACGTCTGTCAACACTGAAAATGAAGGTAATTTATCTTACTATAAAGTAGTTTATTACACGTATTTATTTTATAAAAACTATAACTCAGGAATAG
>NW_027115756.1:0-808 GCF_000696795.3 Halyomorpha halys | reverse complement strand
ATAATTTAAAGAACTGTGAACTGAACTATATTCGAACACACCTAGCAGCTCCCCTAGCAGTCCCGAGGTGAACTATCATAAGAAGGTTATGAAAATTAGCTTTTGTTTATAATAATTACTTTGTAAACATTATTTCAATTACTTGTAATAGTTCACTGTTGGGTTCATTAAAACTGTGACAAAAGGGACTTTTATTCAATTCTATAGTTTAAGGTAAGTATAATAGTGTTTCTACTTTGATGTATTGTATTTAGTACTTCTGTCATAGCTCTGTAACCTTTTATTTATGATAAACTATTGTTTTAGTAATCGTCTAATGTCCACTTTGTTCTAAATCATATATATAATAAAATGAATAATATGAAAGTGGTTGGACTTATAGGCCTTTCACTTCAAATACTCATCCTGAAATAACGAAGAAAACAAACAACAATAATAATAATATTAATTTATAAGATTTGGGAAATTAACCTTAAAAGTATAAAAAATAAAACAGGAAACGAAATAGTAAATAAATAAAGTAAAAAATAAAAATTTTTATGGATTCAATTATATTAAAGGACTGCCTCAAGATATTAAGAGATCATTTAAAGATTACGATGTTGATGAGTACTCTCTGAGTCATAGACCCAGCAATAAAATCAAAAATTATTATAGTATATTAAAGGACAAAATTGATACAAGGAATCAATCAGGATTATTATATAAAATTTCCTGTCTAAACTGTCTAGCTATATATATAGGTGAAACGAAGCAATTATTGGGTAACAAAATTTATCAACACAATAATGATTTGAAAAACAAGGAG
>NW_027115755.1:56682-66033 GCF_000696795.3 Halyomorpha halys | reverse complement strand
CTATTTTTTGACATTGTGCTTTCGCCAATACTTAACTTATGCTTTTTTGTATATTATGTATTGTTTGTATACTTTATATATCATGTGTTTAGTTTTTTATAAGCTATGTATTTCTGTCTATCTATTTTATACATATATATGTATTTTTTTTCATTTATATAATTGAACACTGGGTATGTACATGAGTGGAATGTTGGCGTTGATGACCGATGGGTTTTACGCCTTAATTTGTTAATAAACAAACAAACAATAATCACGATACAACTGCCTCAGAGGTTGACAGTGTCTCGGAAATTTCCTCACAATATGTGTCCTTTTTTTTAGATTTTTCATCACCGCAATTGAAAACCATTTATTTGCTCTTTCCTCCTTTGCCACACAATTCCACAGATGAACATACTCCCTATCCATATACAAGTATCATTATGTGAATTAAACTTGTCTTTTTCCTTTACTTTTGGTTTCCGTAAGTATAATAACGTCTAGTTGTCACCCATAAATCTATCTTTCCTGCTTCTTTTTTAACAAGCTCTGCACATTCAAAGTTCCAAAATAAAGATTCCGTTTCCAAAGTCTTTTTCCGTTTAATCCATTGGAATCCAAGGCTCTATTTTAAATATTTTTAGCAAAACCACCAACCTGGAGGACTAGGGTTTTCCTTCCCTTATACAGACTGCCATTACCTGGTTGCCAAGTTTTACATACCTGGGTTGTCTTTCGAGTTGTCCTTCTAGGCAGATCTGCACCAGGAGGCAGTGCTTATTTGGTGGCGGCTCTCATCGCTACCTCACCGAAGTCGTCTCGGGGCATCGTGGGGTATTAGATGGGCAGGGTCACGGCATGGTACAAATCATGCCCCAAGCCATTGCGAACCGTCTGGTACCTAGAGCTAAAGGTTCCCTTCGATAGGGCAGGATTTCATGGAAAATACTGATACTCGTATTCTATACATGAAACTCCTAGCCTAAACAGGATTGCAGTAGGTCGCTACAGGTACCAGTTGAGTGGGCCTCTCATGTAAAAATTATTATTTACCACCACCATTTATTTTAAATATACAGGTTTCCATAAAATATTTAAGACAAACAAAAAAAAAGTTTTATTCTCTAAATTGATTATTTTAAAGTCCTTTGCAACAAATTATTTCGTAAGTTCTGGGAGTACTAAGAGTCTGACATGAATACTGCACTCGTAATAAGAAATGTCATCGACCTGGCTGTACTGCAACCGTACGTGACTCGAATATACCCGGTTCATTCTCCAGCAAGTAAGTTTCGCTAAAAATCTCAATAGAAAGTATACCGCGATTGGTAAAGAGGAAGTTATACTCTGGCACGAATCACTCCGTACTCACGATCAGTGACCCTTTTTTGGTATTATTTCAACATTTATTATTTCAGCATAATTAATCCAGGGCACTTTCATTAAGTTTTTCATTGTTTTTACTTTCACTTACCAATATACGGAATATACTGTAGAGGGAAGTTATGAGAAAATTCCTTATTACATTTTTTCAAGAAAATACATTTTAAAAAAAGTCTGCGTGTCTGTAACCAGCCTATCTGAAAAAAGTCAAGTCTTATGAAACTGACATTGCATATTTAAGACAGGTATATGCCTGGTACCTAATAGTGAGTTAAAATCGATTTACAGAATATGTCACTTAACAAAATCGATTTTCAATGTATATTTTCCCAAAAAAAGATTTTGATTATACCAGTCATGTGTATGTTGAATTAAATGATATTTAATATCAGCTAGATCTTATAATCCTCTCTAAAATAATGTGACAGATGATTAATAACGAATCTTTAAAACATCTTCCTCTAAAGTATCATTAATTTTGTTTATTTGAAAAAGAAAAATAGTTCTCCTTGTAAGCAATAATAAACAATAAATAAATACAAAATATTAGAGAATTTCATAAATAAATAAAGATAAAAGGAGAAATTGAAATATCTGGTTTTAATGGAAAAAGCCGAGAACTGTTGCGATCTTTCCCGATTGCATTATGACTTTGTTGAACTATTCTGGACAGGAGAAAAGTTCGTCCCCACCTCAAGAAATCCTTAAATACGAATTTTTATTGCAAAAGATTTTCTATTCCAAAAATAGCAATAACTTCAACATGAGCCCACCTACAAAAAATTAGGAGACGTAAGTAGCCTCAGATTTTTTTTTATAATGGGAGTGGAAGTGCATTCTATAAATGAGATTTATTAGTTGGCATTGTTTATTAATAATTAGAGTTTTGTTAGCACTGAACCTGGATGTTCTTGAGATAATTCCTAACGTAGCTGTAATCCCGTTTTCGGTCATACTTGTTGCACACGTTCAGTATCAGTCATTGTCTTCTCATGACTTTGGAATATAAATATCTATTTTAAATATATTTTTTTCAATTTCTTTAGACTGGTAATTATTTATTTATTACTTTAATTTATTTTTTTTTTAATAATTTATTTATTGTTATTTACAACTATATACACATATATACAACAAGTAAATTTGCTGTAGGTGACATAGTGACATGATACAAACATGTGGAGAATCTACCCACTGATAGAACTCCAATAACATTTCTAGAGGAGGTGATCTCAAGGCCATCTTCTTTTCAGACGCCTAGAAGGATTATTAGGTAATGAAGGAGAAGCCAGGTTAGAAGCAAGTGGATTTGGGTGGTTGAGAAGTTTATTATGGAAGGAACGGTATCTGGTTCTGGCCAAATCGGCAACTTATGAAAAATTGAGGTCCTGATGGATGACTTGATTTATGACAAAGTAAGGTGCATTAAGGATTTTGGAGTGTAAGGATTGGATTCTGGAGGAATTGGTGTTCAGTGGAGCCCCAAAGCTCAACTTCGTATGTCCAGAAAGGCCTTATAATAGTCATGTAGATCAGTCTTTTGTAATGGATTTGCAATTTTTGACCGTTTGTCTAGTAAATGTTGCAATAGTCAATTATTTATTAAATAAACAAATTGTATCCTTGTGTAGTCTCAACACTGTTTATTTCATCAACAGTCCAACGTTTCGGCCAACATCAAGGACAATCTAAATATTCAGCAGCTTATTAAAATTAATTGTAAATAGTAAAAAAAATGTCTCCAATATTTTTATAAATTTATTTTACTTAAAATCTCTGCATAATGTTGGTTTAAATTCCTTGTATCTGTTATAAAATTAATTGTATAATTGATGTTCACTGATATATAAATTGACTCATGTATTTTTCTTTCGATCATGCTGTTTTCTTTATGTAAAATTATGGTGTTATCAAAATCAAAATTAATTTTAATTTTAATAATTGGAATAAATATAAATTGGGACCAAAATGCAATTTGAATTAAATTAAAAACAAGTCTGACCTGAGTGTGTGGAAGGTTATAGTAGTAGTAGTAAATAGTATGGTAATGATAGTGTGGCTTAGTTGGAAATTAAAAGTTTTAAAAATTAATGAATTTTTAAAAATATATGTAACTAAATATAAGGTTAGGTATACTTATTAATAATAAATATGACTCCCTAATAATTGACTTTTTCATAGGGTGTGTTTGACTTATAATTAATGACCTGAGAAGAATAGCCTGCAAAACAATTTTAAATTTTTATTTGAAGGTATGTTATATTATTAGTGATAATGTTATTATTATAATTGTTACAAATGAATATATAATTAGCTGTAAAATATTTAGAATGTCCTTGAGGATGGCCGAAATGGCCGAAACGTTGAACTATTGATGTAATAAAAAGTTTTGAGACTATACAAGGATACAATTTGATTTATTTAATATATAAATATCTAAATTGTTGGTATTTTGGCTTTTGTTTTATTATTTACAATAATAGGTTTTACGAGGTTTTACGTCCGTCCGCCTTCCGTTACACAAAAGAATTTATGTAAATCAAATTTAGGAAAAGGAATTGTCTATGAATAAAAATACAGTCATTTTGTTTTAACACCTAAGCATAAGAAATCTGTGTAGAAGAATACCTCAATTAAAACCCCAAAAGGAAGATAGGAGGCTGTGGAATCTTGTCATTGACGGGAGCTTATTTATCGCGAGGAAGAATTATCGTGGTTAGGGGTGCTCATTCCCTAAGGGCCATGGGGGATGTTCTCCCCTCCCAAAAATTGTATTGTTGCCCTCTTCATCCAAACAATATTATATTTACTTTGTTTATACTGAACAAGTACAGAGGTGCGATTATCATTGTTCTCTGGTTTGAAAGACCCCTCACATTAAACTTAACAAAAATATGATTAAGGTTCAGAAGACAGATCATTTATTTTGATTGCATGCAAGGTCGATACGCGGAAAAGTTTTGGATTTTACTATAACAGAGTAATAGCTAAATAAATAATAGTTATGAATTTACGAGATGAGTAATACATTAGTTCACACCAAAACATAGAACAGAGTATTAGGATCTAATATGACATGATATACGATAATTAAGAACAGCGCATGATTCCTGAAATTCCTTTATGACAGCTTTTTTGAAACATGTTTCAGAAAGTTAATTTCAAGACTACATATTCCAGTAAATTTTAATTGCAATTATTTTCTGGCCTACGGAATCTAAATTATAATTATTCTTATCTATAAAAAATCATAATCTCATTAGCAATATCGTTTGCTATTATTTAATTTATTTTCTTTGATTATTTTAATAATTATTATTTGATGAAGCTCGAGCAAAGAGGAGATGAAGTAGTTCCCGTCAATTAATATATTTTAGAAATTTTAAAATGCTACAACTAAGTTATATTTTTTTAAGGAATAACTCACTATTTTTTTTTTGTAAAATATTTTCAGTATTCGGTTTAAAAGTCGTTTAATCCTGGTTTAACTCAGTATCGTAAGAAGAAAGATATTCGAGCTGTTAAGATATTTGTTTAAAGAAACATAATTGGTATTGTTAAAAAAATTGTTATACAATTATTTATACCACTTTTACAACGAATATTATTTATCATTAATTTTATTTTTTTTTTAATATCTTTTTATTATATTGTGTATTCATGGAAATGAAAAATAGTATATAATAAATATTCTTTTTTGAGACAGATTTGTTAATTAGTTATAACAAAACATCCATACAGTCTCTACACTTTTTTATAAGCTTTACACTCCTACGTTTCAGCCATTTGGCCATTTTGAAGGACCTTATTTACACTATCACAGCCAAATATTGGCTATCACATTATTGCAGGCCATTATGCCTTTGTCAATTTTTATCATTAGTCAATTACGTTATTAGAATAGAACTTCTAAAATTAGGAAAAAATATGCACTAATAAATTAATTTTCGTCATAATGTGCTAAATTACCTATTATTTTCAATGTTACACTTATTATAATAATTAGTTAACACTATCTATTTCACCTTATAACTATATCAACACCACAGTGTGTGATCTACCTCAACATTCCGGATTTGCCATATCCTCATATTTTCAATTTTATTCTAATTTATGTTTTATGGTTTATTTCATTATTATGCTGATATAGTCTATCTACCAATAATTGCTTGATATCTCTTATGTATATTCATGGACAATCCAGACCTGGCACTTTATATACCAATCCCGATTGTTTGTTTTTTTTGTAGTAATTTTTAATCTAAACATATTCGTATTGTCAGTGAACAATGATCCTTCCATTGTATCCCAATTCCTCCAATCCCACATCACCACCCTCGAAGAATGATGCCAAAACTGGAGGATTAAAATAAATTCCAATAAATCCCACCAAATCACATTTACCCTTCGTCGTAAACCTTCATCTTGCCCTACAGTATCTTTTAATAATGCCCCACTTATTCCTGTTGAACAGATCCGTTACTTAGGACTAAATCTGGACAAACGACTGACATGGAATCTTCATACAAGACTGAAAAGACAGGAAACTGCTCGTCGATTCCGACTATTACAACATTTACTAGACAAACGGTCCAAACTTCTAATCCATTACAAAAGACTGATCTACATGACTGCTATAAGGCCTATCTGGACATACGGGGTTGAGCTATATGGCTCCACTAAACCATCTAATTCGTCTCGAATCCAATCCTTACAGTCCTAAATCCTTAATGCTCCTTACTTTGTCACAAATCAAATCATCCATCAGGACCTCAATGTCCCTTGTGTTGTCGATTTGGCCAGACTCAGATATCAATCCTTCTATAATAAACTTCCCAACCACCCAAACCAACTCGTTTCTAAACTGGCTTCTTCTTCACTACCTAATAATCCTCCTAGGCGTCTGAAAAGAAGATGGCCTTGAGATCTTCTCCTTTAGAAATGTTTTTGGAGTTCTATCAATGGGTAGATTCTCCACATGTTTGAATCATGTCTATTTCACCTACAGCAAATTTACTTGTATATATTTTTATACAGTTGTAAATAACAATAAATATATTATTAAAAAAAAAGTTTGAGTTTTTCCTAAATTTTGATTGGAATATTTAGGAACTTCCAATTAGTTAATGAAATGTTTAGGCCTCTTATTAATTAATTAATTACAAATGAGGTTTTGTTTTATTCAATTTGTTAATATAAACATTTAGATGTTTCCATCAGTTTTTGGAGTTCTATCAATGGGTAGATTCTCCACATGTTTTTTTCATGTCATAATATCACTTACAGCAAATTTACTTGATGTGTATATATGTATACAGTTGTAAATATCAATAAATAAATTATTAAAAAAAAACAAAAAAAAAACATATTCGAGCTGTTAAATCAAGATATTTGTTTAAAGAAACATAATTTGGATTGTTAAAAAACTTGTCATACAATTTATTACACCACAAGTGTTAACGAGTACTGTTTACTATTAATTTTTATTATTATTTTAAAAAAAATTTTTAATTATATTTTGTTTCCTCTCTACCATAGATATTGGACTAATATTGGGTTATAAACATTTTTTACGATAGATATTTCTGGCTGTCACCAGGTCCTCCTTATTATAACTGTGCTGAATTTATAGTATCAATGAATTATTAAAACCCTATTTATTCTTTTTAAATTCAATTTGGACTAATTCGTAGAGAAAATTAAAAAAAGAAAACCTTTTGAGCTTTGTGACCTTCATAATCGATATGGTGTAGCGCTCCTGGCCACGCCCAGTTTTTGTAGTACTTAAGTCAGCAACATCTGTTCTCCTACTAGATTGTTAACGTGAATGAATAAAAAATTTACATAAACTTTCACCTTGACATAATATCATATAATTAACTGATTAAGTCAATGATATCAGCAGTATGCTATAATCTTAGCTAAATATAATCCAGATATTTTCTCTGTGTCGGAATCAGTCAAGGTGATATAACTATAGTAGCCGTTATAAAGTATCATTTTAAATTAATTAGCCAACATATCAGATGAACCATATAAATGATATTAATTTCCATTGTATTTGATATGATTATGTAAAAATCAAAATAATTATATTAGTTATTATCATAAATATTTTGAAATCATTATGTTTTATAATTTAAATTCATTCTTTTGGTGTTTCTTTCCAAAACCTGTATAGTTCATTTTCCATTTTTTTTTTTTTTTTTTTTATCAACTTTTTCTACGTGCTCTTTCTTTCTTTTAAAGTAAGACAATATAACTGACATTTTACTAAGCGAATTGCAAGTGAAAGTTTTCAAGAAACCTCAATATTGATCTTTGACTTTTCTTATTCATAAACCATTTGAATTTTTGGTATAAGATAAAGTATGATTTATTATGTTAGCTTTAATGTGCATTGAAAATGTATGGCAACAATCCAGTGAAGTTTAATAACTGACAAATTAATCACATAATTATTGCTACAATCACATTTAAAAAAAATTTAAAAGGATTTAAAAAAAAAAATTAAATCTGTACCACTACAATCCATGAATGGTCAGGGGTCCAGAACTTTTTAAGGAAGTACTGTTACTAGACCAACGGTTGTGCAAGGAGGTGATTTGACCAGAATCACGTTCGTCCGCCAGATTTTTACCCAATTAATGTACCCACTTATCTGGGAGGACCCCAGAGAGCTCCGGAACTCACAGGGCTAACTCAACGACTACAATGAAGCATATAATAATTATCAGCCGTGAAGTAAATATTACATTGTCTTACCAATGAACTACTCAGTATCCCAGTATAAATGGTGAGTTAATAAAGTGTACAGCCTAAAGATGTTAATAAATATTAATCTGGGAGGTTTATAATCTATAAAAAATAAGTGATAATCACATTTGTTTAATATCTGCCATAAACTGTGTTTAAATCAGATGAAATTTCAATTTTTCAGGACTATATTAAAAAAACATGAATGTGATATAATTTTAGTTTTCCAAATTATGCTTTAGTTTACAATTATTAGATTCTCTATAGTACTTCCAATGATTTTTTTTTTGAATATCTTCTTCATCAGAAATCTGAATAAATAAATTCTTGAAAAACATTTTGTAACTATAACTATATATTTTTTTTAACTTTCAAAGGTCTTGGAAAGAAGTAGGTGTGGAATCTGGGATATTCTCGATGGAAGCAAAAATATTTTCACTACATATTTCAGTACTAATCCCAGAATTATGCAATAACATTCATAATGATTTGGTGCTACAATTAGTGCCACTCAGTTTGAGCACAGGTAATGAACATTCAACAAAAAAAATATATAAGAAGGAAAGAATGGTTGTTCTTATGAGGTAAAGAGGAACTACCGTTGGCCCGATAGTTCACGGGTGGGTGGACAGCACCGTCTAATCTTGGGTATTTCATTAAGACCCACGCTGTTAGACCACGCTCGGCAATCATCTAAGTTTGGTATATATGTAATTAAGTTCATATTAAAGGGAAAATTAAACTTAATTTCCAGGTACTAAAAGATGTATGAGGTGGTTGTACTAAATATCACCCTTTGCCAAACATCGCCTACTCGTCTTTACAATTATACAATTCGCATCAATAATGAGACAATTCAGTAAACTTGTATTTTGTGGGTTCTACTAACAGCAACTCTCTATTCTAACAAAGGATTTATTATAACATCTGAAGTGTGTTTCTCTTTTCTCTTCATATTTTTGGCTCATAATAACCTAGTGAGTCAACTTTGAGTGTTGGAAATTTATTTATTTTTTTATATAGATACGTAACAAACTGTTAAGAGATTCTTGGTATATTCTCTACCAAAGGAAATAGTTCTTAAAGATGTTTTGTGAATTTTCGACCTAATTATAAACTAAACAAATTATGAAATATCGATGAGTAGGCGATATTTGAGATATAGATAAACGTATTATTTTTAAATGTTATTAATTAATTTTGTTTAATTAAGATTAGTAATCAGTTTAT
>NW_027115755.1:46565-49256 GCF_000696795.3 Halyomorpha halys | reverse complement strand
TTTTATTGTACTTTTGTTTGTTTGCAAACTAAAATTTAAGTTTGAAGAATAAAAACGCAACATTCGGCAGATCTTTTCTTATCAGAGCCTGGTATAGAATTTCATTTTTTTTTTTTTTTCCGACGCTTCAGTAGCATCCCTACCTTTAAATCCATATCCTACTCTATAGCATTATTCATTGTAAATATTATTAATACATCATTTGCTCCTTTTTTTTTTCCTCCTCTCTACATTTTTTTTTTGTAATTTATTAACATTAGATGAATGTTTCTGTTTAAAGTCTTAAAAGTTACTTCATTATGGTTTGTTACCATTGCATTTTATTTTTTATTAAATCTTTTGTTCATATTTCAGTTATAGCTCGAAGGCTTTAAAGCTCACCTATTACTCCTGTACAGTTATTCTGAATGTACGTGATCCAGAATAAATAACGATTTTATCATTATTTATTAACAATCGGTTATTGAGCTAAAATCTTGCTTCATGCTAAATCAAGCAGAAGGTAAGTTGAGGTCATTTAACGAATCCAAGTCTAGCTATAAAGAAAAACAAAAAAAATACTGCCTATGCAACACATTTTCATTTGATACCCAATAAAAAATTGATCGTCGGATATAATTTTTGATGCGTTCTGGTTTAAGTTAACTAAACTATTCCTGATTCTATTGATTGATATAATAAAAAATTTAAAATTGTTATCAATTTATGCAAGATGGAGGAAAGAAGTGATGGCATATTTGGTATCTGCCGCGGGTGGCAGAAACCTACGCTACGCCATTGTAGACTAGATCTACGATATAAACGTAAAATATATTTGTTTATGTTATATAACACATACTGCAGCATAACTCTCAGGATCTAGGATTTATAATCAATTTAATAATACGTCATCTCTTGTAGGCGTCCGCTGAATATATTTTGCATAGATGGAAATCTGTTATAATGCTCTGGTTTCATTATAATCAGCTCCTACTCTACATATTCGCTTCCTCTCCTGTTTTGCCGTCAATTAATTAACAACTGATAGCCGCTAATGAGTGAGGGCGATGGGAATGTGAGGTTGATGGTATGCGGGATCATGGCCGCCTGTTCCATTTGTATTCTTTGCGGCAAGGAAGCAGATGTCTTGAGTTTATTTGGAATGCACAGTTGGCAAACTGCTAGCAAATGTCAAGTTGAAGTGAAGATATTTTCGAATCAACAATATAAAATGTATTTTAATTGATTTATTTTTAATGATGATTCTTTTATAGATTACGTTATTATTCAACATTAATATAATTTTTCTAATGAATTAGGTTTAAATAAATTTAATATGTGATATGAGATGCTATCTCAAATATTGTTATAAAACATAATTTGAACTTCCAACTTGAAGATCCAACACATCAATCACTGTAACACAACTCATCTACATCAAACGGTTTTCGGTCACTCCATTTCCCGTTCGAAATTGCTCTCCAATATACCTTTTCACACCTTTGTGTGAATATTATATATTATCACCTTTGTGAAAAGGTATATTTTATATAATGGTATATAAGGTATAATTTTCGGTCTAGAAGGTGATTAGGACACGCTAAAAGGAAGCAGAAAATACGTGTCATACTTCCTTCTTTCTTTAACCTCTTCACTTGGTTCCAGAATGTCAAAGAGAAAAACAAATTTTTGAGTATTTTTATTGGTGGTCGCTCCCAAGTACTCAACAAAATCAATACCAATAATACTTAAATTTTACATATTGCATAGTTTTGTAATATTTCTTTGCGTACATTCTTATCTTTTGATAAGTTTTGTGAAGTTTCTTTTGAAGGCATACATGAAAAATGGTTGATTTGCAAATTAGGCAATCATTCCTTAGCCTCAATGGAAATTTCCAATTGACCAGGATGGCAATGGAAAGACAATTTTTTTTTTTTAGTAATATTTACTATTAGGACCCTCTCACTTTCACAAATGAGATTCTCAATATAGTTCTGGACACTGATGTTTGTAATAAACAAGGCATTATTAATCTATAAACATGTAAATCAATGAACAAAGCATTATTAATATTTGTTCACTTACTGAATTTCATAAACGTATTTTCATCTTTCACCCAAAATGTAGTGAAAAAGCAGTTGATATAATGAATCTTTGCACGGCTGTGTGCTCAGTGTCAGTATTTTTCCTCCTTGTTATTTTTTCTTTAAGTCGTGAGTGTTTTTCCTAATAAAGTCAGTTCACCTATATCAAATAAAATAGAACTAAAAGCTTCTTGTAGTCCCATTAGATTATGATTAAACACATGATGTTTGTTTATATAAGTAATAAGATGTTCAAAACTATATTTTTATATGCTATTGGACATTATGAGAGCATATAGATGTTAGGTTTTATTGTAACGATACATGTCATTATAGTAAGAATGCAACTAGTATTTTTTAGCAGAACGAATATTCGGTAGAGTCATACAATATGTACATTTTAAATTAGAATTAAGACAGTAATTAAGAGCTATTTTTCGTTTTATCACTGTTTAGTTGTATATGTTACTCCCTAACATAAACCCCCCCCTACAAAAATACGTTTTTTAAAAATTCATATCACGAAAACTATGATAAGCATGTGCCTTCTTCAGGATATTAGCAAAGAGCATTCCTGAAAGGCAATAAGAAAAAAATTGGAAATCAAATAGCACCAAATTTGGAG
>NW_027115755.1:34660-46484 GCF_000696795.3 Halyomorpha halys | reverse complement strand
AGAGAGAGAGAGAGAGAGAGAGGAGTGATAGAATGAAAGGGGCAATCAATACGGTTGTATACAGCATTAATTTTAGTTCCAGGGCAATTTCTACTATAAGGTCTAAACGGTTTTCCCTGTTGCACAACAGGTTGCTGTTATATTATCTCATGTGCCTATTGTTCTAGGCGATGACGATTATTGTGCGTTCTAAATATTACATTCTAAATGTATGGTTTTTAAATATTATGAAACAATATATTAAATTAAATTATTTAATAACTACATTGATATATTTTAAGGATAGGTATTCCCAATTTATTTGTTCACATATTCCTTGAATTTAGTCATTTATAATCGTTCCATGGATGATTTATACATTTCTTATAATTTTACATAAATTAACATTGATAATTACATTATTAAACATCATATTATATGTATATTAATTTCGACAGTAATAAACATATTAATCTGCTCACATCTATGAAATGCATAATTTTTTCCAATAATGATATGATTAACTCTAGAATTGATCTAAGAAGAAAATCAAAGCTAAACTCGAAATTCAATGTACCTATATTTGTGCAGTTTTGAGACAGGCACATAGTGCTTAATATCGCTGCATAAAGTTAGCATTGTCATTCAATCTTTCGAATCAAGACTGTATATTCGAACGATAACTTGATTTATGATTTATTGTAAACCAAAAAAAGTGAACTATTCAAACAAAAATATTGTTTATATATATATATTTTTAAATTATTACGGCAGTAATAAATATAAAAAAGGATATCTCTCCCAACGATAAGTGTACACTTTATTAATTAAAAGATATTTCATATATTTAAATTCTTTTTTGGGGGAGAAAAATAAGGTGTGAAGAAAAGATTTTATTCGTTTAACGATAAAACCTGCTCTTATAGCTTCAAATAACCCTTTAAAATTTTACATAACCGTTTTTTCGTCCTTAATTTAAATTATGGGCGTTCGTTCGTATTTTAAAGTTAGCAATGGATTTTAATGAAAAAAACATTTTTAGATTTGTGTAGAGTAGAAACATGCTAGCAGATAAATCAACTGGGAAAGTCACTAATATTTACTTTTTAATTTTAAAAAAATCTGTTTATTTAGAACTATAAATAAATATTGAAATTGTAATTATTGTTTTATATATGAACTATCACAATGATATCACATCCAAAAATAGTATTTTTTAGAATTTTATAAGTTATTTTTACCTTTTTCTACACAAATAGCTTTCATAGTTTTATTAAAGTACCAATGGGTTACCCGTAATAAAGGAATAATATCGGAAAGATTTTATATTCTATCTGATTCAAAAGGAAAAACATACTCAATTTTTCTATAGAAGTAACTCATACCAATAACTAACAGCGGCTTACTCAAAAATAAGTGTACGCCGTCAACCAATACCCTTTAAAGTAATATTTAATTTTTACAATGATTTTGCAATTTAAATGTAGAATCTATTTCTATAAAATGACAAAACTATATATCCTTGTCTATGCTACGTTTGCTATTAGTAGGCCGTTTAATCTTGAAAATTTTAGAAATTTGTATGTATACAGTAATGAACTCAAGAACCTTTATGAGTTATAGTATTAGTATCTGTTATTAATTATTACCTATTAACAACATATAATGAATAATATTCATAAAGTGCATTTAATATTTTGTTTTAATAAATTTTTGAGCATTTAATTTGCATTGTATTCGTCCTTTCTAACTTATTCAACAGCTAATGTGCCATAAATTTTTTTAGCTCAACCAATTCACAGCGAAATGTTTGTAGCCCAACAAGTAAGCCTGTTAAGTACGTAATTGATGTATCATTAAAGTAAATTTGGTATGTGTGTGGAAATATTAAAAAAATAACTAAGGAATTTAGAACTTCTAGTTTTTTGGTACGATTAAGGCAATGTTTGAAGGAAGTATATGTTATACACAGCTAAATTAGCGATTTTGTACACTGTGAGGCGTGGTAAAACGGGGTCTGCACCCCCTATATGGATCCTCCCTCCTTCAACTCCAGCCTGACTTTGAAACGTACCTTAGAAATACAATTATATACATTTTTAAGTACTAACAAGAATAAGATACCTCTATAATCTAGGTAACTTAAAATAAGTGACAGAAACCTTATTTAAACACAGGCAATTATTGATATTATAAAGCAATTATCGTAAAGTCATATTTATTTATGATGAAAAATTCGGTTTATATGAAATCGTAAATATTTTTTAAATTATTAAACCATAAACATAAACAAAATAATATTAAACATGAAATAAGTAATGTAGTGTAAACATAAATATTTACTATTTCGTCTTAAATATTTTTGAAATATTTATTAGTCTTAAATATTCTTCTTACGAAGAAACAAAACTAATTTCACACCAATAGACACCGCTAGAATACCGATATTAGGGATATTCATGCAACTTGAGCAGACCTCCTAAATGTGCTAAAGTGTTATTTACAAAAGCAAGGGTATTTAAAGTTATCGAAGTTGTCAAACTAACATACCAGCACAGTTTGCATTGTATACCCTTATAAATATTTATGTGCCCTGCTCTCGAATTTAATTTTCGTCAAGATGCTTCGAAATAAGTCTTGGGTTACAGAGTATCTAGTTGAAGACAGAATCTAGATCAAATTTGGGGGTGAGTCACCAACGAGTCAAGTGACTCAGAGCGGGAATCTCAGTTAGTCCCCTTGGAATGATCACAAGTGCCCTGACCTATCGATTGCTCGTCCCCCGGCGACCTAGCCCAATGTCTCAACTACTTTTGTAATTGTTCATTGTCTTTGGGGTAATTGTATCAGCGTTCGATGCTTTTTATCACCCTTTGCTAAAATATTAATAATAGATTATCCTCCTATATCTTTTATTTGTTTTTTAAAAATATTTATCTCATATTCTTCCCCTAGTTTATTAGTTTATATTTAATGTTTGTTTTTTTTATTATGTAAGTTTACTATACATCTTTTATATTTATAAATTTTATTGGTATTTTATATTCACCTAATACATACATTTATTACTTTACAATTAATGTTTTTATTGTATAAATTTACAACTCATTTGGACTTCTATTCAATTTTGTATATTTTCTTTTCTTTACTATATTATATATTTATCGTATCCATTCTTTTTTACTGAATTTTTATATAATTTCTCCCCCTTATTATCAACATTTTCATTTGGTGTCTGCCTATATTTAATGTTTCCGAAATTTTGTAATAATATCTTTACTTTAACATTGTTTGATATCTTTTTCCTTTCAAATGTAGCGTATTTGTTGGCCGCCAATTCCCCCACTCGCCTACCCTGTTGGTACTTCGCATCCACCTTTAGCTCTTTCTTGTGCTTTCCTATATTCAGAATGCTGGTTGTCCTGTTTTTTCACTATTTTCCATTTTTCTGTGTTTTAGTGTGTACCGAATTTATATATTTCGCTTTTATCTAGTTTTCATTTGTTATTATTTCCGTTTTCATTTATTGTCAAATTCGTTTTTGTAATTTTTGTTTATTTATATTTTATTCTATACTTTCTCATATTTTTAGCCATCTCTTAGTTTACTTTTATTCCATGTTATCTATTCTCTTACTTTGTTACATTTTTTCAGTTGTTTTTATCTTTTTTAGCCCTGGTAAGTGGGGCGAAACGTTGACTCACAATATATAATTATTATTTGGGTTATTTTATCTTTTTGTTTATTATACACGGTCAATTAACTATCTTCCAAAAAAGTTGATGAAATTCTATAATTAAAATATTCTTACGTTTATTAATTAACGTGTAGATTTGTTTGAACATTAGGGGTAAGTCAAATTTCTTTCTCAGCGACGAAAATTATTGACGATCCAGCCGAACGTGTCCTACCGTCTTCTAAATACTATAGCTTTCACAAGTTGGTATTTCGGGTCCTCCCAGTAAATTAGCATGTGAGAATTTATTATATCCCATCCTTACACGGTAGAGACCAGTTTCTTCTTTCTTTGATTGCTTGTAAAATATCTTCCTTTTTGTCCATAAACTTTCTTCTTATGAATCCTCCTGCCACATTATTCGAATTTTCAACTTTATTTTTATTATTATTCTTTATTCATTCATGATCTCATCTAGAAAGACTGCGTTAGTTATTGTAGCTGGCTTTCGTGGTAAATATTCAACCTAGACCCTGTGTCATAATAAATTACAAACTAAAACTGCTTTTGTACTTTTTATACTATCATAATATATAGAATTACTATTAACATTATGAGTTTATTTAAGATAAACATAATTTATTATAAAGAGTTAATATTAAGATTAAGAATTTCTCCAATTAATAATCTCATAAAGAGTTCCTTTAGTTAATATTTAAAATTAAAAAAGCGATAACAAAGATGTATTGAATTGCAAAAAAAACATAAAATTGTTTCTATTATATATGAATAGATTCCGCTTGAATGGAACCTCAATTTAAATCAATCCAGAGTCCTTTCCATGTTGAACCTTTTTTTTTTTTATTTATTTATTTAATGTAATTTACAACTGTACAAAATAATACAATAAATAAATATGTTGAATGTTTCATATACACTTGAAAATCTTGGGAAGGAAACACCCATTGGTGGTACTTCAAACATTAATTTAAATTAGAAGGTCCTGTGGCCATCTCCTTATCAGACGCCTCGGAGAATTATCAGGGATTGTTAAGGATGAAAGATTAAGAATTAATGGGTTAGGATGGTTAAAGAGTTTGGAATGAAAAGACGTATATCTGTTTTGGGCCAAATCTGCAACGAATGGGATGATAAGGTCTTTGTGAATGAGTTTATTTGTAACGTAATAAGCAGCATCGAGAATTTTACGTAGGATTTTGGATTGTAAGGATTGAATGCGGGAAGAATTTGATGGTTTGGTCGAGCCCCAGAGCTCAATTCCATATGTCCAAATTGGTCCCATCTTGAACCTAAAGATGATTTCAGTTCCATTATTTGCCAAAATATCACAACTGCTTAAATTAGATCGTACACTGATTTCGATGCTGAAAAGTTTTTCTGTTTAACATTAAACAGTTCTTATCGAAAACGTATTTATTGTAACAGTGGTCTTCGTATTGATTATGCTTCACAATTATATAACGGCTTTCTTCTATAATTTATGTTTTTCAGACAAAGTGGATTCTAAATTTCTCTTCCATTGACAGCTGTGTATCATCTTATTAAAAAACCTGTTGGTGATGAAATAAGAATCTGAATCTTATGAACGATGGTAGCATTAGAAATAAATACAGTCGGTTAATAATTAATTTTTTTTATCATGAAATTGTGCAAATAATACTGTCTACATCCAATGCAAATTATGTTTTAATTACGTTTTTTAATGGTTTTTCTTTAGTTTATTTTTTACATCAAATATTTATTGTTTTTATATGATTAGGATTATTTTAAGATGTTTCCAAAACCCAGAATGTTGTCCAAAATATGATCTTTCATAAACATATGACTTGTATGACTAACTATTGGAAAGTGAGATGAAGATAGTGACTATTCAGAAAAACAAACTCTCTCCTTTTCACTCTCTTTCACAATCACCAAAACATTCATTATTATATCTGCTGAGAAGAATCATCTGATAAGAATGACAAAATGACACGTTAGAAAATTGAATAGCCCAATTTAGAGCTGTATAATTCATTCTTCGGTTCCTATTGTTAACATACATTAGCACACGTTATTTATTTATTTCGGTGTTTTTAAAAAATAAATAAAGAACTATTTTTTCAAAAGTGACCGTTTTAAAAATAATAATTATATTAATTAACACTAATAACATATTTTAAAAAAGTTTATATTTCTTGTGCTAGTTTTAAATCTCTTCCCTTGATTTTTAATAAAACCAATAGTTCTTTAAATTGATTTTTGACTTCTGAATGTTGCTTATTAAAAAGTTATATATCAAATACTATTGAATGTAAATAGCTCTATTAGAGTCCATATTTTAGTAAAAATTCTCTATTTTAAATTAAATTTCTTTGGTTTTCTAGTGTTGTAGGTAGTTTTAAAGATATACAGCTTCGAATGAATTTTTTTTTTAAATGTTTTGAAACGGCCACCATTTTTTATTCCACCTACCTATATTTGGCAGACTCATTAATGTCTAATAGTATTTATAAATAGTTTTCACTATAGTAATAAAAAATTAGGGTAAAATAACTTCCTTTTTTCTCCTCTTGGACTCTTGTACTATGCATTAATGTTCTCTTTTCGGTCCTGATGCTTTCTGAAATATGGTGATTATTTGTCTTTCACTATTCTCGAGTTACTCGAGGCTTTCCTTTTAGTCCAGTCAAATTAGACGCCTAAAGCTAACATTAGGAAACTGAAACAGTGACCTTTTTTTTTATTGTTAAGTTACTCCTGATACCAACATATTACGTTCGTATAAGTTCAACAGGTTAGGGATGCAGAGGTTGGTGAATGAACACCGTGTGTGTTGTTAGTTGTTCACTTATACCTCGCAAATTATTGGATTTGGTGAAATATTTTTTATACAAAATTAAAGTAGATCAAATTTAACGACAAGTTGTCTGTAAACCGGATGGGGCAAGTATGGCTAATCAATAACTTTATATTGCCTCTAAAACATTAGATAAAAAAGAGTTGGCTCATTACTTCAAAAACTGATGTCTTAAACAAAAAATAAAGTTATATGGTCACCTTTGTTGGAAATTTAATATATTCCTCTAATTCTATATACAAAATATTTCACCAAACCCTATAATGCTTTAGATATTAGTAAAAATATGACTTGCTAACCCGTACCCATTGTTCTTTTACACCTTATATGATGTTACTAAACAATATAAAATACAATATTACTGATGTTACTAAAAAATATAAAATACAATATTAATGATGTTACTGAACAGTATAAAAGAGGTCACCTTTTTAATTTTTTAATGTTAGGGTTAGGTGCCTAATTTGACTCGACTCATGTTCATATTATGTTCCCCTAATATCTCATAAAAGAAAGTGATATGACCACTTTTTTATAACTTAAATTTTCTACAAAAGTAGTCATATATAACTTTTTCAATTACATGATGCCTAAATCTCGCATAGAATTCATTTTTCATCAAATCCTATAGTTTTTAAAATATAAATAATTGGGAAACATACGGTTTTTATCACTTACATCTTCCTCACTCATAAATCCGATGATCAAAGCGGTTGGACTTATACACACAATGTCCTGTTGGTACTAAATAATATAGAATAGGTCGCTTCTTCTTTTTTTATTTTAATGTTAGACTGAAAAGACTGGAGACTACTCGTCGATTCCGACTATGACAACATTTACTAGACAAACGGTATAAACTGCCAATCCATTACAAAAGACTGATCTACATGACTATTATAAGGACTATCTGGACATACGGAGTTGAGCTTTGAGGATCCACTAAACCATCAAATTCCTCCCGAATCCAATCCTTACAGTCCAAAATCCTCCGTAAAATCCTGAATGCTCCTTAGTTTGTCACGAATCAAGTCATCCATCAGGACCTCAATGTTGCATATGTTGCTGATTTGGCCAGAACCAAATCCACTTGTTTCTAACTTGGCTTTCCTTCATTACCCAATAATCCTCCTAGGCGTTTGAAAAGAAGATGGTCTTGAGATCTTCTCCTCTAGAAATGTTATTGGAGTTCTATCAATGGGTAGATTCTCCATATGTTTGTATCATGTCTCTATTTCACCTACAGCAAATTTACTTGTTGTATATATTTTTATACAGTTGTAAATAACAATAAATATATTATTAAAAAAAAGTTTGGGTTTTTCCTAAAGTTTGATTGGGATATTTAGGAACTTCCAATTAGTTAATGAAAGGTGTAGGCCTCTTATTAATTAATTAATTACAAATGAGATTTTGTTTTATTTAATTTGTTAATATAAACGTTTAGATGTTTCCATCAACTTCAATTTAAACTTATTATTGTCTCTTAATATATAAGGAGTCCCTTGCTTTATGAGGAAAGAATCTGATTTGAAGTTTTTACCGTGTACTGGACTTAAGCTAAACTCTCTATGTTTTAGTTATTAGGCGTTTGTTGAATAGGATTATATTGGTTTTGAAATATAAATGGGCATAAATTGAATGAAAAATTCGTCATGACCTGGCACAAAAAGAGCCGCGAGAGAGATGATTTATCGAGGATAGGAAGCGGGAGTGGAACTAACATGGATCTAAAAGAGAAAACGGAATCAAGAGTCGGTTAGTTTCCATAAAGAGACTAGTGGCCCCAACCTGTCAGTTTCTAATGCTCCTACAACAGCTGCTGTCTTGGCTTCTTCTCTTATCTCACTTTCTCTAAGTTCAAGCATCATATATGAATCCTTCTCTTATCCATTACATATATTCAACTATAGAGGGGGTTCCATAGTCAATTGTCCAAACTGAAAATATGAATTAAGGATCTTAAAACAATTATGGGCGTTGATGACCTCAGGGTTTTACGCCCTAAAACCCGAGCCAACAACAACAAGTAAACCTTTCCTCTGGATGTATATCCATTAACGCTTTGTTTATTAGTGAAATGTAAACATTAGCATATTATATTTTGTTCATTGTGATTCAAAGTAATTAAGGCAGTAAGACTCGCACGGCTTACACTGCTGCATTGGACATGTGTTATGACTTCTCAATGTTCAATTAACATCATTGACCGACATTGCATTAACTGTTAAAAACAAATATGAACATGCGCAATGTAATTACTTTGAACATTTAATATGAACTAGTTTACCCCTGCAAGAACTGTGCCATTAGGTATGTTTCCTTCTTATCTTTAATTCATTCAAAATACAACCTGCTCCGGAATGTAAATTGGGCCATGTGTTTGAAGGCCTAAATTTTTTTTTTTTTTTTTTTTTTTAAATGTGATTTACAACTGTACAAATAATAAATACAGCAAGCAAATATGTTTCATTTACACATGAAAATCTTGGAAATGAACCACCCATTGGTGGTACTTCAAGCATTAATCTAAATTAGAAGGTCCCGTGGCTTCTTCTTCAGACGTCTCGGAGGACTATCAGGGATTGTTAAGGATAAGAGATTAAGAACTAATAGGTTAGGATGGATAAGGAGTTTAAAATTAAAAGACGCATATCTGTTTTGGGGAGGGATTTGATGGTTTGGTAGAGCCCCAGAGCTCAATTCCTAATGTCCAAATTGGGCTGATTATCGTAGTGTATACCAATTTTTCGTAGTGAATTTGGAGCGTTTGTAAAGTAGGTGTTGTAGCAATCGGAATCTACAAGTAGTTTCTTGTCGTTTCAGTCTTGTATGTGGATTCCATGTAAGTCTTTTGTTAAGACGAAGTCTTAAGTATCGAATCTGTTCAACGGCCTAAAAATGAACATTTTTTGAAATAGTGCACGAATTAGGTACGGGTTAATTCTCATCCAAAGGCAACAGTGTAATGTTGGCATGGGATACTTACGCGAAGATTAATTATATTATGATATAGCGTGAATGTTTTAAAACAAGCCGAACTCAAGATCTTAAAAATTATTATACCAAATTTGTTCAGCCTGTGTTGCACAAAAATCTTTTGAGCTAAAGACTTAACCTGAACTAACTATAGGGAGGCGGAATAAAAAATGGCTGGTGTTTCAAAACATTTATAGAAGAGTAAATTTGCTGAAATATTAGCCTTAAAAGAGCTATTTACGTCCAATAGTTCTCGAACTATAGCTTTTTAAAAAACAAAATTTCTTAAAAATCTAGTGAAATATTAGTAGTTAGTTAATCTATTTTGAGGAATCTATATCTCAGGAACTATGTGCCATACAGATGTCTGTTAGCACTCAAATTAAAGCTGGTTTAATGCACTATAAAGTAGTTTATGGCGTTTATCTTCGTAGGAGTAGTAGTTTTCATGATATATGCTAAAATAAATTGATTTATAGTTGTTCGGACAATAAGTTTGATTTATGAAAAACTTCATTTCAGAAACCATTTGACGTACAGATGTCTGCTAGCATTCAAATTAAAGCTAATTAAATTTACTATAAAATAGTTAATAATGTTTATCTTTGTAGGACTAGTAGTTTTTATGATATTTGACAAAATAAACTCACAAAATGTTAATTTCTAGTTAAACGTATAAAAAGTTGGATTTTTGAAAAAATGTATCTCTAGATCCATAAGACGCACATATGTCTGCTAACACTCAAAATAAAGGAAATATAACTTACTATAAAGTAGTTTATGACACTTATCTTCGTAGGGGTAGTAGTTTTTATGATATTCACATATGAATATAAATTTGGCAAATCAAAATTTTTCCGAACAACTATAAATCAATTTATATTAGCAAATTTAATGAAAACTATTACTCTTACGAAGATAAACATCATAAACTACTTTATAGCTCATTAAACTAGCTTTGATTTGAGTGCTAATAGACATCTGTACGCCAAATGGTTTTTAAGATTTTAAAACGTAGGATTTCTAACAATTAGATTATTTATATTCAAAATGTTCTTCAGTGTCATTTAACTTACAACTGAGGACAAAGTTGAAGAAGACAACAAGAATACTCTGTCTGACTGTATGTTTAACTCAACAGAAAAGCGACCACCTAACCCTCTCACGGAAATTTCTCACGATTGGGGTCATAGATTTTTAATGAGGGATTCTCGCAAGTACATGTTTTATATTACGTCTTGTATTGTATTAAGCCTTTATATGAGCTTATGTAATTTTTAAGCGAATTACTTGTGAACTTATATAAGGAGTATCAATTGTTCCTACCACTTGCTAACAATATTAATATATCCTACCACAACCAAATCATCAAACCGATAAGCAATTTCTGCCTCTCATGTTAGTAACATTTCGTCACTTAATCTGCGATAACATTAAATCCCGAGAAAATATATAAATAATATTTTCAGTGACCTACCTACATTTTGATTTAAATAAAGCGTTTTCACCAACGTTTAACAAAACCAATTTAGTGACGGTCCTATGTTAAAGTTTAGATAAGTTCCAGATCGGTGAGCAGTGCTGGAAGCCATACTCCAGGACACTATTTATAAAGCTTGGTTGTCCTTTCATGTCCTTACAGTGTAACAAACACCGTCATTCTATTTTTGTCGTTCGTTGAAGAATCCAGAGACTCTCTCCTTACCCTAAAAAATTTATGAGAAATATTCTACTAGATTATGTTAACCAACATTTTCAATATTTGTTTTGGGGATACAATATAATAGTGATTAGCTTCTGAATACTAATAAATAACAGTCCTATACTTATTAAATAGAAAAGCTTTCACGGTATTCATTGATTCATTTAAACGCCCGAATAGTAGTTGTAACCTGAGAATGCCGTTTCGTATATATATATGTATATATATATTTCAGCTTCTCAGGAGCGATGAATTTCAACGAATAAGGTACCAAATGAAAGAGAATTCCATCGAGAAGTGACGACTCCCAATTTCGATTCTGAAATCCTTTAATAAACTTCCTTGAAATTTTGATAAAAGTGATTAGTAAATGTGAGATGTCTCAGAACATTTGTAGAGGTAAGTCCGCCTACGGTCTAAATTGGGTTTTATAGAGCACGGCATCAATTCATAAGTATGTTCCCTCGGAGCGAATGTTGAGCCTTGTATTATTTATTTTTTAAAAATTTATTTATTGATATTTACAACTGTATAAAAAATACAACAAGTAAATTTGATCATAATGACATAATGATATGATACAGGATGTAGAGAAACTACCCAGTAGTAGAACTCTAAAAACAGTTTA
>NW_027115755.1:26609-33650 GCF_000696795.3 Halyomorpha halys | reverse complement strand
TTATAAATTAGTAGTTTGTTTTCTAGTGAGAGATGAGAAGGTATGGGTCTAATCTCATTCAAAGAAAACAGCTTCTTGGTTACCAGAATTATTTTGATTCTGTTTATTTCTGTTGTTCCAATTTTCATGTCTCTATTTATTAAGGCCCGCGGGTTCCTACCAAAATTAGTAGCCTGCCTAAAACACATGTTCATGTACTGCCTAGCCTAGATAATCTTTAGTGGGGCGACGTATTTAGTTATTACATCAACTTTTACTTAAAGATAGTCATTAAAATGTAAACAGCTCCACCAATTGAGTGTATTGAATTGAATTTTTTGATAATATTGTTGCGCTGCAGTTAGGCAGAAGGTCTTGGAGTTTCCTCAAAACGGTGCCCCAGCTCCTCCATTTTCCTCATTATTCGCCGTTTCAATTTTTATAATTTCTTATATAACTAACCCACATCATCGGCTATTACTTCATTTCATTTTTAAATCTAGAAAGGACTAAACATCATTCGTTGTATTAAATGATTATAGTACAAGAGCCGGGAACAAAAAAAGGCAGTTATTTCACCCCAATTTTTGATTACTTCAATAAAAACTATGTATAATTACTAGTCAAAATTGATGAATCTGCCAAGTATAGGTAGGGGGATTAAAAAATGAGGACAATTTCAAAACCTTAAAAAACCATTGAATTTTCATTTGGAGTTCTATATCTTAAAAACTACCAACAACACTAGATAACCTAATAGAGCATCATTTAAAGTAGAGTAAATTTGCTAAAATGTAAGCCCTAATAGAGCTATATGTTCAATAGTTCTCGAGATATAGCTTTTTAAAAAGCAATATTTGATAAAAATCTACTGAAAGATTAGTGGTTAGTTAATTTATTTTAAGAAATCTATATCTCAGGAACTATGGGACGTACTGATGTCTTTTAGCACTCAAAATCAAAGCTAATTTAATGGACTATAAAGAAGTTTATGACCTTTACCTTCGTAGGAATAGTAGTTTTCCTGATATTTACTAAAACAAATTGATTTATAGTTGTGCGGACAATAAATTTGATTTATGAAAAACATTATTTCAGAAACCATTGGACGTACAGATGTCTGCAAGCACTCAAATTAAAGCTAGTTAAATTTACTATAAAATAGTTAATTATATTTATCTTTGTAGGACTAGTAGTTTTTATGATATTTGACAAAATAAACTCACAAAATGTTAATTTCTAGTTGTTCGTATAAAATGTTGAATTTTTGAAAAAATATATCTCTAGATCCTAAAGACGCACATATGTTTGCCAACACTCAAAATAAAGGAAATTTAACTTACTATAAAGTAGTTTATTACACTTATCTTCGTAGGGGTAGTAGATTTTATGATATTCACATATGAATATAAATTTGGTAAATAAAAATTCGTCCGAACAACTATAAATCAATTTATTTTAGCAAATTCCATGTAAATTATTACTCCTACGAAGATAAACATCATAAACTATATTATAGCTGATTAAACTAGCTTTAATTTGAGTGCTAATAGACATCTAGACGTCAAATGGTCTTTGAGATATAGATTTCTCAAAATAAATTAACTACAGATCTTTTAGTACGTCCCATACAACATTTTTATGAAATGTTGCTTTTTAAAAAGCTATATCTACTAACACTACTAACTTACTAAAACTATTTAACGAAAATAACTCTATTAGGGCTCATATTGTAGCGAATTTATTCTTCTTTAAATGACGTACTCTTAGGTTTTCTTGTGCTGTTCCTACTTTTTAAGATATAGAGCTCCGAATGAAATCAGTATTTTTTATCGGTTTGAAACAGCCGCCATTTTTTATCCCCCCTACCTATACTTGGCAGACTCACCAATTTTGACTATTAATTATACATAGTTTTCATTAAAGTAATAAAAAATTGGGGTGAGATAAATACCTTTTTTCTCCTCTTGGGCGGGCTCTTGTACTATAATAACACACGCAGTTATTATTCATTTGGTCTGACCGAAATCGTGTCTCTTACTTTAAGCAGTCTGTGCGAGGAAATTAGACACGTCCTAGCTAGATGTTGCAAGATGTTAAGAAGCTTTGAGAAGCCAAGTGATCAAGTGCCTTTCTTGATTGGGAGGAGGAAGGAGGGATATATATTTCTATTATTAAAATAATAGTAAATCTTTGTTAATATAAAGAAAATCAAATATTTTTTAATAAAAAATGATAGAATGATCTGAACCTATTTTTGACATTTATAATTTTTCTTGCCTTACAAAGTACTGGACACCTGACCCTTCTTCGGTTACAGCTGTACAGATTTAATTTTCTTTAACCATAATTGTATTTATTCACCTACATATAATCGATTAATATATAATTTAATATAAGCTAATACAAATATAAATTTTTTCTTAAGGAAATTTCAAAATGCCTCATTCCTTTGTGTTTCCAATTTACTTTTTGGTTGATAACGAGAAAAAAAACTTATATGAATGGAATTTGGTGAGTACCTGCTGGTTAGTGAACATGATTTTGATGAGAAAACCCCGAGTCAGAAACATTTTATTTAATGAGCTTTCAACATTCTCAGTTTTGGGAGAACCACTTAAATCTTTAAATTGTGAGTGAAACCACCTAAATGTGAAAGTGAAAAATTGAGTACATCATATTTTTAGAACTTATATGATTCACTATATCAAATAGTCTATTGAATACATATAAAAATTAGTTTATTAACATCATAATGCTCTTACCAACTTCCTGCATCCTTGGAACAAATATTTTGAAACATAAATAATCTCCTTAGCTAAAAAAAAGCAAATTTAATGAATATTAATGAAGATAATAATACTGAACCCTAATGATTGGGTCTTTGCGGTCCAAAGACCCGGCGCTAAATATCGATTATAGGATAACATGTTTATTTTTAAAAGGTATAATGAGGTAAGCAATTTAATACTTGTTATCCTAATATGATAATTCTATTATAGGGTAATTTTTAAAGAGAATATTAAACGTTAAATACTTGTAATATAGTAGTTATATTCTTCTGGTTAGTATTAATGACTAGCTAGATCGGAATGTGAACATGGCAAGATGGAATGGAAAGGGCTAAGCACTTGTGCTCGCCTACAACTGTGTCAGGGACTGCGGGCTTATGTCAACGGACGGCTCAAGGACTCGTAGCAGCTGCTCTTCTAGCTTACAATCAGCTACTTGCTTCTTCAAAGTAACTGCCGTCACAGATCCTTCAAGTAATTTACTTAACAACTAGCACTGCTTATTGAATCAAATATCCACCGTACCTAAAGGTCAATTCATACTAAATAGTACTAGTAAGTATGGAAATAAAATTCATTTCCATATCCCTGCTATGTATCTATCCCGGGATGCCAGTATTATCGCTGATGACAACTATCCAAAAATAAGTTTATTAATTAATTTATATTGAGTCCTGCAAAACTATTATTATAATTGAATTATTTTCCAAAGTCTTTTTGTGTTTACCAGTTTATCAACCATTGAATATCTTTATATTTATAAAATATTGTGACCATTAATTATATAATATAGCAAGGAATGGTATTGGGTAATATAATAGTGTATAAACTACGTAAAGGTGCAAAATGTTTATTTACATTGATATGATTAAAAGAAATTATGAATAAGAAAATTATTGAAATGATCCAGAAAAATAGTTGCCCTAAAATATGAAATACATTATGACTTATTACCTACTGTATATATCTGAATGACTGCTGAGTTTGGTGATTCATGCCGTGGGGTGTACTGGTGCTGGTATTGGTATTTGGTGGGGGGAACAAGTCCGGCAAGTGGATCCTTTTTGCCAACCCTTGACGGATACCTGGGTAGCCGCCGTGTACTAACCAATGTGGGACCGCCGAAAAATGAATGTTTAACTGCCCCAGGTGGGAATCAAACCCACAACGTTCCGAACCGAGCGCACCGCAATAGCTAGGGTGTCTTGTTCATAAAGGATGGCGTCCAGGTCTCAGGTCAGAATAGCCCTTCTTAGGACTCTGGTCAAAATGCATCTTGCCCTCTTTTCGGTCTTCTTACTTCATCTCCTATCTTCCTTGTTCGTCTTCCCTGCTCGCTTTACTTCCGCTCCACTTGTTCCAAAAAGGGGCATAGCCATTTTTTTTTTGGAACCTATTTCTCATTGGTCATAGGTGACAAAATGCCCCCTAGTTGAACGTCCCCCTAGGAACCCATTGCCGATCACACGGTTTTTCGGTCTTTACCTGGCGAATTAATGGCTTCTGCTCCTTCGACCTGTGCTACCCACTAACCAGGTGTGAAAAACTGGGATACAACACTAATGTAGTATGCAAACACAGGTGCCCCTATGTGTCTTGGCAGGGATATACGGGGGACAGGTACCCTCGCAGATGTGGCTAAATCATATAACAATATTTATCATATTGTTGTTGTCGGAATGTTAAAACCTCAATCTAGTAGCAAGGAGTAGCCATAATCGTGTAATGCAATATTTTTAGGTTTAATTCTAAGGTTAGTCGTTTTTAAGGCAAAAGAATAACATATATCTGTACCATTATAAATGTTTGAAGTTATTTTCTCGTTTGAATTTGATAATATGCAGTTGGCTGTCTTTAAGGTAATTGAGAATAATTCATCAATATTGTTGTACAGTTTTCCGAAGCTTTTGTTGTAATTTGATGCTGTAGGAAGTTAGTTTAGGAATTAAGTACAAATAATAACAATAATTTGAACTGAGGAAACGTTTTCATTTAATTTTCTCTTTTATAGTTTATTGTTGCATTATCCATTAAAGAACATTTCATATGTTTTTCAGTTAGTTCAGTTTTCAGTTCATTAGTTAAAATTTTGAACGGGACGAATCTCGTGGAACTATTTCGTGCTTTATTGTATAGTCAATTGTAGTTTAGTAAAATACTTCTATACGTTTATAACTTTCATAACTGTATCCAGCAGAATCTCTTTAACTATCCCTTGCCTTTATCCTTATGTTCAAATCTCCTATGTATCGACATTCCCTTCCTCTAAGTTCTTACCTATCCCTACCTTCTGATACTGTATATAAATATCTCCTATAACAAATATCTGTATGTAATGTATATAAATATCTCCCACATAAATACCCCCTACAGGCGGATATTCCAGGAGACAATTTGTATGTTGTCGTCTGTAGACAGTGATTGTACATAGTATGCCGTAGTCTCTCTATTCTTTTCGCCTCAAAATAAATAAATAAAATTTATATTACACCACACTGCTGTTACATTTCTGGAGCTTGTGGTACCAAGTTTGAATATAGGACTGTACCACAGGAGACACACTATCAGGCCCAGACCCAAACTATGTAACTTTATACACTAGATTTTGAAAACTTTGAGCCATGACAGTTTTGTGAGTTAACGCTTGATAAGGTACAAAAGTTGGATTCTGAAATCCATGAAAGATAGGTATCCATAGAACAGTCTAAAGTAATAGAAGACAGCCCTTCCTAGCTTCTTAGAGTCCTGGTATAGAAAATAAGGAGTTAAAATTCCTGAGGAACATATGAAATATTCATCCCTTAACCACATAATGCCAAGTATCCAAAAGACGGGTCAACTCAAATATGTATATTCTATCGGATTGGGCACAAATGGAATTACAAACGGAGATCCCGGCATCCATTTGCAGTTTCCTGCAAGGAAAGTTATTGAAAAGGTTTTTCCAACTGTTTATTAGTTTAAGTGAAATTGTATGTATTTAATTATAGACAATTTGATATTTGTCTTAAGTAAAAAATAAAGTCAGTTTTTAAGTTATTGTTAAAATAATTAAAGATTTTATCCTAAATTTTCTAATGATATAACTTATCGAATTAATAGACACTCGATTGGTTCTATATAATATCCGCAATACTTACAGAAACGTCTAAACCGTTATTAGATGATCATGAATTTTCTCATGATACTTTATGAAATATCAATAATAATAAACCAAAAATATAGAATACTTTAAATATAGTTATCAATATTTTATTTATAAAGCTGAAATAGTTCCAAATGTTACACGAGATTTCAATGAGCGATTTGAGCCATCAAACATCCAAATTAATTTAATTATTTCCTCAAAACTTCAACACTGTATCATGTCAGTAAATAACAAACATTGAAAAAGTTCTAGAAACCTTACATAAAACTTTAAAAAAACAACTGAGAGAAATGTTGAAGCAGCTTCTGGCATTGAGTGAAGAGGTTGGTCTTTATCCGAACTACCAGAAGACAAAACTTATGACAAATGGCGTAAAAGAAGAGTGTGAAATTAACAACCATAAGTTGGCATATGTTGAAGAGTTTGTTTATCTGGTTCAATTAATATCATTCACAGATAGGAAAGGAGGTCCAGAGGAGATTGGCACTCGGCTGGAAAAAGTTTTGGTCCCTCAGGCACCAATGAATGGAAAAACAAGTATTGACTTTAAAAGGCAGGTCTGCAACTATCGAGCATTAGCCCAGTGGTCAATTATGGCTGCCAAGCGTGGTCAATGAATATAGCTCAGGAGAGGAAATCACAGGTGTGGCAAAATAATATTGAAAGAAGCATTGTGAATGTGAGAAAAAGAGATAGAATAAAAAATGCTAGGTTCCAGAAAGAAACAGGACTAACTGACACACTGAAGATGACAAGATTGAGCAAATGGAAATGGGCAGGGTAGCTCCTTCGATGCGAAGAAGACAGATGGTCAAAAATCGCCACAGAATGGTTTATTTTTATAGTGAGGGAACCGAATTTTCCAAGACATTTACTACAAGGCTATTTGCGTTAGCTTTTGAAAGCTTGAGTCATTCTCATAGAATGTTAGTTTTATTGACCGTGTAAACACATCCAGGGTGATATGAATTTAGGGGTAGAAATGTCTAAAAAAATCTTAATTTCAAAAATTCACGCTAATTCACGACCTATATTAGGCATTTTTAATGGAACGCATAAACTGGCTTCAAATTTAATAAAAACAAGAGATTCTATGTTATTATCTTGTAACGAAATTTAAAA
>NW_027115755.1:13584-26424 GCF_000696795.3 Halyomorpha halys | reverse complement strand
TTCTGTAAGGATAACTGGGATCCTCAGTTGTCGCAGATCCCGCCTCACAGCATCCCTCCATCGGCCCTTCGGCCTACCACGTTGCCGCACACCATCCAGAACGTAATTGTACAGTTCATGAGCCACTCTTTCCTCGCTCATCCTCATTACACGGCCAAGCCATTTAAGCCTCTGTATGTTTATGTACTAGGAGATGCTACATTCTTTATAGAGCTAAAAACGTTCGCCATTTTTCCTTCATATTGTAACTGGGACAAGCACTGTATGCATCTTCCGATTGTTCATAAAAGATATTTTTTCCTCTTCATCGTTCTCTTCTGTAGGGCCATGAACACATATTAAACTAATATTCCGGAAATGGCCCATAATGCGTAGTTTGTATAGCCTTTCGTTAATTGGTTGGAAATCGTGAATTGAGGATTTTATTCGATTCGCGAAAACCGAACTCCCAATTCATGCCTATTTTCGCTTCCAGTATATAGCGTTATGAAATGATTGCTCTTTATATCTCCTTTTCCAGTCCATCCCATCTCCTGTGTTGCGAAGATGTCCAGAGAGGACTTTTGTGACATATCAGTAAGCTCAGCAACCTTAAGAACTCCAGCTCTATATAAAGTACGTACGTTCCAGGTTCCTATTTTATATGTCCGTTTTCGAGGTCCACGTCGTTGCCGTGAATCAATCCTACATTCGAGGCTACGTTGAGTGTTTGTAACAATATGATTATTACGATTCATGGGGAGTCGGCCCATGAATTAACCCTTCTTCATCCAGGCTTGGGACTGGCAATGGACCTAGCGTAACTATTTCCATAGGCGGAGTTAATATTAATATTCCTTGAAATTCGAAAACAATGACGAAGGTACTAAAGGATATATTTTGAAAAAAATAAAGAATAACAATGATAAGAATAATGATCCATAAATTTGAAACATACATCATTCATGGAGCTATTGTACGTAGTTCGAATTTCATCTCTCTGGAACTAGAACCGTCTTGATTGGGTTAACAGTATGGAGTAGGTCCTGCTATTTAGACAACTAAACGTCAAAATATAAAAATGAAGATTTCTTTCACAACCGTTTTTTTATTTCTTTCAACTATTAATTTTATTAATTAATTGCTTACATCTTTCACTGTTTTCGAATGATTATAGGCAATAACAGATAACCTCACTTTCTTTATGTATACCAGACACTTCCTTCTTCACTCCTGTCAGATTTCCAATTGTTCTATAATATCAAAGGTCTTATTAATTTCAATCTATTATGAATAAACGTATCACAGATGAATAAGCTTCTAATATATTGAAATTAAGTCTTTTATAACATGTTAATGATTGCCTTATTTTCAATTACTATTCCTTCAACTAAAACTCTACTGTGCCAGTTCTAATGTATTTTAAGAATCAAACAAATAACTCAGCTAACTTCGATTAATGACTCTATTTCAAAGGTCTACCAAAATTACAAACATCCAAAGTTTTAATACGCCCCTTTCGTTTGCCAGTTGACTTTAGCATTGTGCTAAGTGACAAATACCTCACCTTATTTGTTTAGTATATTAATCATATTACATGAACCATTATCTGATAACAAGATAATATTATAAAAAATCTGAATATCTAAAATGACGACTCGTTTCTTCATCGCTTGTGAAATCATACACTTGGACTAAGGTCGAGTTCTACTTTGGTAATTTAATGAAAAATCAATTTAATAAAAACATCCTTCAGATCAAAGAAAATTAATTAATTTAATATTTTTATTACATTAATATAATATTTGTCACTTTGATGTATCCCCAATTTTTTTTGTTCTATTGGAGACGGTGTTCTGGCGCCTTGGGTGGGAAGAAGTAGGCATTAAAATAAATGAAAAATGGCTGAGCAACCTACGTTTTGCAGATGATGTTGTGCTCTTTGCAAAAGGCACGGAACAACTGAGAGAAATGATGAAGCAGCTTCTGACATTGTGTGAAGAGATTGGTCTATAACATAAATTGGAAATGAGTCATATCTTTAAAAAAGTTCAATATGTCAGGAATTATATGATGTAAAGATGTCTATTACCGCTTAATCTAATACACCATAATGTAATTTGTGATGAACATCTCCTTAAGAGTAACATTTTCCATGATATTTGTTAAAACAATTTCACAATGTGTTTATGAAACACTTTTTCGGTAAAAAACTGTATATCGGGAAAATATTGGACGTAAAGAGTTCTATAGGGCTCAATTTGGATCTCGTGAAATACCTCATAAAGTAGTTTATAATGATTTCTTCATAGGAATAAATCTTCTTCCTAGTTTTGGTGATATTTGCCAAAATTAGTTCACAAAATGATTTCTTCTCGTTATATGGTGCAAAAATATTGGTGTTGCAAAAACCGTATCTCGGAAATTATTGAAAAAAAAAAAAGCATCACTAATTGTAATATTTCAGGAGTTATTGGCAATAAACCTAAAAATATACGACGACCATCTTGAAAAACCGGCGATATTAAGTACACAGACCCTCAGAGAGTGAGTTTTTTACCATCTTATTTTTCAAAATTTTTACATAAGAATCCGCCAACAGAAATTAATTTACACTTACTTCCAGATACAGCTAAATTTTAAGCTAGGACATTAGGAATTAACTGCCTAATGTCATGCAAGTAAAGTCAATAAAGGTAAGAATCTTACTGTTTTACTTGGGATCTAAACTACGGTCAATGAATATATATGTATATATAGTTGACCGTAAAAAATTTAAATATAAGAAGATGGTCAGGGTTGCGGTCAAAAAATGAACAAATAGTTTATAAATTTTTTAATTAATTAATTAATTTTTTATAACTATTTTAATTTTCAAGATTAGCCATGTTCTATCGCACAGTTAAAATAGTTATAAACTATTTGTTCTTTTTTTGACCGAAACCCTGACCATCTTATATTTACGGTCAATGAAATTTGTCATTAAAAAGCTGCTTAAAACAATTGAGAAAACTTTCGGGTCATAACCTAACAAGATTTATAAGTTTTTATTTTTCAATAAGTAAAAAAAAAAAAATATTCACAATATAACTTAGATTACGGTATATTACTGCTAAATTTGTTTTGGATGAAAATATAGTGGATCTATATTTTAAAAATATTCCAAAATGCAGTATTTTCTTAACCCTCAAGGTGGCTAACCTTTTTGAATCAGGCATTGAGATCGTCCGGAACTTGGAGGAGGATTATTTTTTTTTAGATCTACTATTTTATGGATTTCAGTGAACAGAGTAGGCAAAGATTACTGATATTATCTACATTGACTTTTTTTTATTGATATTATATATTAATCTATATAGAAGAATGATTGTTTCATTTTATGACATCATAAAAAATGTAATATTCCGAGAGGTATTTAAAATAAATGCACAGAGATCAGACGTGTAAGGAAGAGCGTACTGAGCTAGTGGTCCGGACTCGAGAGGTACTGCATCACTGCCAAGGTCAGGTCTAAGACCGCTTGGGCCTTCAATATTCGCACTGGATGTGGATGTCTTGTGGTTTAGGCAGATAGGCAGATATACCTCTTCGTATCTTATATAAAAGAACAGGCAGTGAATTTTTAATCTCCATGCATCCTTGTAGATGGACAAAAAATAAAAGATTAACCATTTACTGCCACACATTTAATACAAAATTATATGTATAGAAAAATCCTTTAAAATCGGTAACATGATTAATTAAAAGGAGAAAGTAGGGCCATTTTTGTCAATTTATTTCTCTTTTTTAATAATCAAAGTAATTGTATTAGCAACTATAACAAAGAAATATAGAATAAATTTAAACTTTAATTTGAGTTAATTATATTTCTTCCAATTTTTATTCTTTTAAAAAAGCAGAAATTAACAACTGAAGAAGTCCATTATTAATTTTGAGTCCTCAGTTCATCTATTATATATGCTTCAGACGTTTCTCTTAAAATCTGTATTTATTACATATTTGACCAATAGTATATATATTAAATAAAAGATTTTAAGTTTCTAACCTTTTACTAGTATGAAGTCCTAATTCGAATGATAAATATTTTTAATCACACAAAAAATCAAATCATCAAAAGACATAATAAGAATTCGAGTTTTTCGACTATTTGAGTTTTTCTTTGACCGCACCCGGACCATCTCCGTTTAAAAACAGTTAATATGTTAATGCATAATAGTGCCCCCCCAAATTGATTTTTCAATTAGGTAGCGCTTAATTTAACCTTAATGTTCCGGTGAACAGATAATATTAATCGTCACGCATGGGTTTCACTGTTTTGAAAATGTAGGTTCAAGATCAATGAGTTTTCAAAACAGTGACTGCTTGTCACTTATGGTCATAAATATATGGGTTCCGAATTTTAGAAGTTAAACTGTTCTCGATAATGTCTGAATAAACAAACTATACCCAAAATATTACAAACATAATAAAATATTTAAAATACAATATAATAATTTATTAGAGTGCAATCAAAATTTATTGTAATAAAGATAAATATCTTGTTCTTTCTCTGATCTGTAGAACTATGTAACGTTTAATGTTTGAAATTTATGAATCCCCTACGCGTATTTTGTTTAAAGGATACGATAAAAGATTATGTACCAACCACCTTACTGTTTCATGACTATATATACATAAAAATAAAAGATTGAAACGCTACTCAAAAACGCGACTCTCGCTAAACAATACATAGGCTCTATAAAAGTTTGGATATTTTTCGTACAAATATTTTTAATAACTACTTCTTTGAATTTACACTGCAACAAATCTAAAACTGGAAAAAAATAGACATACAGAATCAGTGAGGTTTAGAGATCGTGACAATAGGAGTTCCCACACAACTAAGATCGTGAAATCGTTTGGATTCTTAGTTGAAATCTATATTTTCAAACTTGAAATTCGTTGCAAGAATTATATTAGGAAGGGGTAGTTCTACAATGTAGAAAATACGTGTTTTTTAAAAAATATTGTTGTGTATATTCATATTACATCACAATACATACTGCAAATGTTTCAGTATTGACAGAGCACAATAGAACCGGGTGGTATTAGCGCGAAACCAGGCCGTAACGCAATTAAAGCTAAACTTGAACCGAACTAAAAATAGGGACACAAAAATACATGGTACAACTAAGGGGATGCCGTGCTTAAGTAATGCGTGTTGCGTCTGTCAGAATGAAGGCGTTCCATATCTGATCATTTATTCACTCTCTTATAAATATTGCCTTTTTATTTTTACGACAATTAAGCAATTTTATTTTTTAAAGCTAGGGAGATCAGATGCAAAGGGAGTGAGCAATAAGGCACTGAAGATACTAGAAGCAACAAGGATTTCAAATTGATGAATTCTGACTGTTGCATCTAGTTCAGATGATTGATGCTTTTTTCAACTCTAAGTTATTCTGAACAATAGGATCAAAGGTTTCTCACAACGTAGCAATCAGGATTAATATTTACATAATATTTCCTTATAATCCGCTCCTACCTCACTGATAGAACCTTTAAAGTAAATCATAACCTAGCCTACTCATCTCTCTTTTCTCAGTCCGCCGGTGTTCCTCAAGGGAGTATCTTAGGTCCCATTCATTATACGGTTTATACAGCTGACATCCCAACCCACCCTAACACAGTCCTAACAAGATACGCTGATGACACACGTATACTGTCTGTAAATAACGACCCAACTAATGCTTCACAAACACTACAGACACACATAACATCTATTAAAGAATGGTGTCAAAACTGGAGAACCAAAATAAATCCAAACAAATCCCATCAGATCACCTTTACACTCCGTCGTAAACCTCTACCCTCCTGTCCTACAGTATCCTTTCTAAATAATCCACTAACGCCTGTTGAACAGATTCGATACTTAGGACTCCATTTTGACAAGAGACTTACTTTAAATCCACACACAAGACTAAAACGACAAGAAACTGATCGTAGATTCCGATTGCTACGACACTTACTTGACAAACGCTCTAAACTTCCTATTCACTAGAAAAAATTAGTATACACTACGATAATCAGACCAATTTGGACATAGGAATTGAGCTCTGGGGCTCCACCAAAGAATCAAATTCCTCCAGCATCCAATCCTTACAATGTAAAATCCTTGATGCTCCTTATTACGTTACAAATAAACTCATTCACCAAGACCTTAACATCCCATTCGTTGCAGATTTTGCCCAAAACGGATATGCGTCTTTTCATCCCAAACTCCTTAACCATCCTAACCCATTAATTCTTAATCTTTCATCCTTAACAATCTCTGATAATCCTCCGAGACGTCTGAAAAGAAGATGGCCACAGGACCTTCTAATTTAAATTAATGTTTGAAGTACCACCGATGGGTCGTTCCTTCCCAAGATTTTCAAGTGTACATGAAACATACAACATATTTACTTATTGTATTATGTTGTACAGTTGTAAATTACATTAAATAAATTTTTAAAAAATATTTACATAAATTACATAAAATTATTGCTATTGAAAAAAAAATTAATTGGAAGAAAGCCATGAAATGGAATAAATAAATAATATATTTTGCAGGGAATAGGAAACAATCTGATTTTAAAATTATAACCCTTCTGTAAGTTATTTTTATAGTTAAAAAATACTATCGCAAGATTAAATTAAAAACAACGAAAAGACCCAGTTGCATTTTTAACAGATTTCAAATTTCAAAGAGGTGATTTGGTCAGTGCCAAGCTTAACCATCTTGTTTACTTTCCTCACATCCTCAACTTCCCACCTACTGCCCCTCCGTTAAGAGGTATCTACATTCCTTCAAGGCTGGGTGAGCCTTATATTGATTATAAGATCACGATGCCGCACGCACAGAGCTAGCCTGCTCCTGACTATAACAAAGTCTTAATTAAGGAATGATCTGCAAGTGTCTGCAAGTGTAGTTTTAAGATGTATTTGAAACTAATGCATCGTAACTCTAAAATGACGTTTTGTCTTGACAACTACTCCGCATGCTATTAACAATGGTTATTCATTCGATTCATTCAATGATTAAAATATTCATTTTTCTGTTTTTATGGAGATTAAAGAAACCTCAGAAAAAATCTAAAATTAATACTGTAAGAAAAAAATGCAGCAGGGTCAACTGTGATGCATAAGTTATCTGGTTCAGTGAGAGCAGACTTGAACAGACACAGTCGGCTGCGGACGGGGGTTATTGCCTTCCTTCTCTCTCTTATCTCCAACATCCTTTCCTCTACGACAATTAAACATAAAATAAAAGTTTGAAATATAACTAAATTAATTATTTAAAACATCATAAAAGCTGTTTATAAACGATTTGTTCAAGCTTAACCATGATACTATTTCCAAATCTACTAGGAATGGATTTTCATGAATTTAACTAATAACTAGCTTTATACATCCATATACAATAAAAAAAATTGTGTCCTCAGAATCATGAATAAGACATCACTAAACGAATTAGGTTGAGTGTCTATACGTAGTAAATCCTTGTTCAGGCAACAGAGTTACTACTTTTAATCCAATATTTATGATATGTTCATGGACTGTACAGGTTTAGACCTAGAAGATCCCATATCCATTTTATCAAATTACTTCCACTTTCACTAGACCATTTTTTTTGGCACACTTATGTTTCAGGAATATGAAAAACAAATTGATTTATTTTAATTTTTCAAGAATTTTGTTTTCTCTAATGTATGCATTATGTGTCAAAAGGACACATTTATTTAATAAATCATTTTAACCTCAAATTTTAAATTAATCATTTAATGGAGATTTAATCTTTATCAAAGAGAATTTCAAACAACGATACATCAATCAGCCGGACAGATATAACCTCCAACCCCACGATTTCGCAATACTATATGCCTGCCCTGAACCTTGAAATCCGAGGGTTTATCTCCAACTGAAACTTATGTAATCCCGAAGAGGACGGGATGCGAAATGTTATCTACAGATCTGTCATTGTAATAGTTCATCTTGAATTTGTTTTATATGAAGAAAGTCAGTAGTACTCTTTCTATATCGTTAAAATCGGAATCATTAGGTAGAAAACTGCGACTGGAAATGAAACAAATAGTGTGGCAATGATTTTATAAAATTGATTTCAAAAGAATTTTAGTTTTATATTTTTGTTTTGTCTTCCACATCAGGTACCACTCCACAGGATTAGGTAACGAACTTGAGAAGCCAAATGTATATTTATGTGTTTCATCAAACAGGGGCCAATTTCTTGAAATTCCCTTAAATTCTAGCTAAGCCAACATAAAAAAATCCTTGATCCTTTTTTCCGCAATGAACGTCAGTATTATAAAACCACGGCTGACACAGTATTTGTGGAGATCTTAGGAAGGAGGTCTTTGGTAGATCAAAAGTCAAATATTCATATTCAGGGCTCTTGGCTATTGCAAAATCAATCTTCGTCTTGATTGTCCGTTTTCAGCAATATCAAGTTGTTTTTTATTTTTGTCTACTATAGTAATTTTTTTAAAGCATATCTCACATATTACATGTATCCTTTTTTAATGATTTATTTCTGAAGTTAAAATTAGTGTAAAAAAAATTTTTTTAGAAGAAAAACTTACTGGCTCATGTTCTGTCGAATATTTTCCATATATAGACTTCAACGTAACCAGTACCGTAAAAAAAAGTGGGCTGACGTTTGTTCTCAGGAATTGTGGGAAATGTATTTAGGTATTTTATTAATCTGTTCAATTACCTGTTGAACTTTTTTATCAGCAAGCTTGGTTTTTCCTCTTTGCTTTTTACCTCTTTGGTCCGATGAAGGCCGTCGTCCGTTAAATATTTTAGAGCAGTATTTGTTTTGAATGATATGTAATACGAAGAGTATTCACAAACTTCTCTCTGCAAACTACGTTGTGCGAAATGCTGTAAACTCTCAAAAATTGTATTTTCTCAGGAAGAATCCTGGCCAGAAGGCCAGTAAGTTTCTTTTTTTCTCTGCTACAGATGCAGCTATGAACATGACTTGGCAGTCATAGATTTTTGGAGACCAAAATGTTTCAAATGTCTCCCTTCTGATTTTCGAGGAAACTGTTTCTCTGCAATTCATCACGCATTTGCAACCATGGTTGATAAATTTTTAGGTTCAATTTTTGCTCCTTAATAATCAAAATATGGTTTATTACGATTAATGTTAATTTTGTTTTTTCAGACCTGATCTGCTCTCAAAATTTTCGTTTCCTACCTTATTTTAGGCACCCTTTTTTCTCATTTGAAGATGAGCCATAGGTTCGTCATCTTAATTTAGTGAGTCAAGTCTAGGATCATAAGAAGGAACAACTTCTGAATCATTAGATACCCACAATAATTCATCGATCTGTTCATCCTGCACACTTCTTACGGTTTCATCAGCTAAAATACTTAAAGTAAAATCTGAGATTGGTAACCTATTCTATGATTTGATTTTGTCTTTTATACTTAATTGTAACAGAATGGACTTGGTAACTCTACCAAAATTTCATTTTTTACGTCAGGTGAATGATTTTGATGATGCCCGACGGTTCTTAAAGGATTATCTGGCATAAACAAAAAGCATAGAAGCAAAAAGAAAAAAAAAAATAGTTATATAGTCTCAAGTTTATTATGGATTTAATAAATCCATTACTTTTATTCCACTAATAAATAATGAATCATTACTAAATTATGAAGGCAATGAATTTTTACTTTACTCCAAAAATGAATATTAAAAATGTTTTCTCACCTTCTTCTATTAATGCTGTATTTTCCAAAACCATATCTATTATTTTTGTCTTAGATTCATAATGAACAAAAATCAGTCTTAAATTAGTATCAATGAAATCAAAACACAAATAGCATTCACTTTTAAAAAGAAAGAACGAATTGTTGTTAAGAGCCATCAGTTAACGCTGGTAAAATGGAAGGTTATGTGCAACAGGTAGTTTCCTTTATGTTATCGCCTACCCTACCAACTACTGTGTTGATGAGTAATTCATTGTGTAATAACCAGAAAGTACCAAGTGGGTTTAGCTAAAACTGAAGAAATTTAAAATGACATGTGGCTTGGTTGATGGTCAGTTTGACTAGCATTTTAAGTTAAGTAGAGTTTGCTTGGTTTCTGCAAATTGTAGAATGGCGTTTTTTTCGTCTCAAAGGACTGTAAATATTTTAATCCACTTTAATACTTAATAATCCCTTTATGGCATTCTCTAAGCTTGTTTAATCCCGTTTGACTTCCTTAAAAAAAAAAATCCTCTGTTTAGTTATTTGTTTCAAAGAAGAAACGTGACATTATCCTACGAAATTATCGTAACTTTAAGGCATCGCCAGAAAAAAAAAATCCACAGCCGCTTAAATTAAGCCTTTCAAATTATTAAATATGAAGGGGGAGCTGTCCTTGACCAGCGCACTGCGCGGTGTTAGTTTGAAAAACTTTTCTATGGATATACGACGCTGGAAAGGAAGAAGAGCTCAGGGTTACCATCAATGGATATTGACGAGGTTCTGCAGGAAGCTGTTGAGTCCAATCCGTCCACAAATACTTACGAAGTTGCAAGGTAGTGTGGTGTGTCGAAAGATACTCTTAGTTGTCATCTACTCTCCATGGGGAAGGTGAAAAAGAGCAGTAGACTGGTCCCTCACGAGCTTATCCTCTGCAATCAGCTAAGAGGTTAGAAATTTGTGGAAAAAAGGTTTAATTGCAGGGATTCGAACTCCTTCCTCATCAACCAAATAGTCCAGACCTCATACCATCGGATTACTACTTGTTTCGATCCATAGCCCATATCCTTCAAGGAAATAAATCTGATAATTTTGCGGAAGTTGAAATTGTGGTCCAAGAGTTCTTTGACAGCCATCCCAAAGAATGATATCAGCATTAGACCGAGCAATTGGCTAGGAGATGGCTAATGATGGTAGATTATACTTTGCGTATTAATTGTATTTTATATCAAAGAAATAATAATACAAATATTTGGTTTAAAAACGGTCATTTTTTTAATACACCCCATTATGTTACATATGCATACAGTGATTTACAAATTGAAAACATTGAATCATTTTGTAAAATTTCACACATCTCTCCTAATATTGATATTTGAAAAATATTGGATAAGTATATGGGTACTGTAGTGACGAGGTCCTTTCATAGACGCTAATTAACAAGAAAAAAATACAACGTTAAATATAAAAATATACATTTTAGGGGAATATGAATCAACCAAAACAAACATTTTCCAAAATCGGTAGAATTATAAAAAATATTTTTTAATTCATAACTATTATCAGTTATATATAGGAAGATGGTCAGGGTCACGGTCAAAGGAGAAACAAAAATAGTTTACAACTATTTATTTTCCAACGTTTCGCCCCACTTTGTAGGGCTTCATCAGGGCTAAAAAGATACAAAATGATACAATGATAAGAATAAAAATACAAAGATAAGATACAATGATAAGAATAAAAATACAAAGATAGGATACAATGATAAGAATAAAAATACAATGATAAGAATAAAAATACAAAGATAAGATGTAATGATAAGAATAAAAATACAAAGATAAGATACAATGATAAGAATAAAAATACAAAGATAAGATACAATGATAAGAATAAAAATACAAAGATAAGATACAATGATAAGAATAAATATACAAAGATAAGATACAATGATAAGAATACAAATACAAAGATAAGAATAAAAATAAGTAACAATGGCAAGAGTAAATTTTTTTAATAAAAATACGTAAAATATGCAGTTAAAAAATACAGAATATGTACATAAAACAAAAACAATACGGGTAAGGAAAAAAAAATAGAGATTAAATAAACGTCATGAAAAAATAATAATCATGCATAAATTAGATAATAAGGTCAACTATATATACATATATACAATATTATCATTTATGCTAATACTATTCAATTAAAATATTCTTCAATAATTATTTCTCACGTTGTCAGGAACATAGCTAGCATTAACTAGAACCAACTGTAATTTTTCCAGCAAGGAGCATCCCCATATTAAGCATTTTCATTAAGCATCCCCTTCACTTGCTCCGTTGTAAGTCAATAGTTTTCCAACACTATTTAAGATAATATATTCCAAGATAAATATCGCCATCAAAAAAGCAACCAAACAAAAAATGATTTTAAAAAGGAGCACGATTAAATAGAATCGAGTCTGGTTCGAATGGCTAATTCGAAATATTTAAAACCAAGGGGATACGAATTAGCAAAAAATTAATTTTACATTACGGGAAAAAAATCACTTCATAAATAACGAATCAATTTAAAAACAAAAATATAAATGTATTTAATAATATTAAATATTTTCACAATTAATAATTATTGTTCAAAAATGGATTTTTTAACTATTTTCTTGTGAAATTATCTGAAATTATGAACTTCAATTCATCTTTCTCAAGGCCTCTGACCACATCTATTTGAGCAATACGGTTATATTGAATGTATGTATATGTGTACTGCATACATAAAATCAAATCATTAATTTTTTGTTCTTATGTTGTTCGCAAAATGGTTCGGATTAGATAATATGGTCCACTGTATTGTAAAAATAAGATTAAAATTTCACTCTTCAATTGATGTTTTTTTAAGTAAAAACGTTATTTCCTTAGAAGTAGAAAACTGGATGCGTTAGAGTCCAACTAAAGACATTCATTTCAGTTTCACATTCTGGATTCAACATTTTTTCAATTTACTTCTAATAGGTGAGAATAAATATGAAAGGCTGATACTTAATAATGTATGTAACGGATAAATAAATAATGTATTATTTGCTAAAAAAAAATCTGAAATCTTGCCACAGTAATTTAAATACGTACATAT
>NW_027115755.1:0-13509 GCF_000696795.3 Halyomorpha halys | reverse complement strand
GTAGGTGGAACATTGTCTTCAAATTTAAGGTTATCACAGGAGGACAAATAACTTTTCTTTTAGCAATAAATTTCCGACGAGAGCCTAAATATAACTCAGAAGGGCCTAAGGAACAACGAAAAGCTAAAATAAACCCCTTAAAGCTCCGCTGGTTTTAATATAGGAAGGTCCGGGCCGATGTAGAATGTAGCAACAGCCTGGAAGCAGATGTCCGCCATCTGTTCTCACCACCTTCCTGTCTACCATCTAACTTCCCCCACTCTTCTTTTTTCTCGGATTCATTTAAACTTATTTTTATAGTTTAAAAGATGGAATCGAGCACTGAGGAGATGAAACAAATTTATGTAAAAGAAATGTTAACTTCTCAACAATCAGGAAGATAAAAGTTGAAAAAAAAAATTTGGAACTATTTTTCAAATTATGTAATGATTACTGGGTATATTCTCCTATACTATACCGATATTATTTACAAATTCAAAATTCATAAATATTTACATAATTAATATTTTAAATATATCTCTATGATCATATATATCCAAGTAAAATATTCAATATGTGCAGTAATCCCAATAAAGTAGATTATATGTGTCCCAGTAGAATATTTGATGACTATTTATTAGGAATATTTTATTTCTGCTATATTATACTGTACATTACCCATATGATGACAGAATTTGTCTAGCATAATTAATGTTTTGTAAGAATATTTATAACATCAATCATTCATATTATTACCACTCATACTTGTTTAGAAATGTTATTGTATTAAACTTTATTAATTTTTTTAATGGAAGTATTTATAAGATTTTTCGTTTTATTGATTTGAATTTCGCCTGCTCTGAATAATAAATTGATTATATAGTATGTTTTATAGTTAATTATAGTACATTTAGTTCTGAACCAGGGTATGTTTGTTGTATCCATTAGGTAAATTAAATATTATTATTTTTACTTACTATGCCTTCTTGATCATGAATAGAGACCGAATTTTCGTGCAATAGCATATTTTGCTACGAATTTCATTAAATCGACAGTAAATTGAACAGTGGAAAACACATTCAAATAGCATTAATTTTAATTTGCACAAAATTGCACTTATTGCTTTTTGTGTTTTTCACATTTTGATTTTTTCGACACAAAATTGCACATTATAATCTTTTGGGGATAAATTTTGATTATTAAATTTAATGCTTTAACTAGATTTCACTTATTATATACATATCGGTGTATGTAGGTCAATATTTATTTATTTTAGGATTTTTTTTTCTTAATCATTGTTGAAAATTGACAGTGTTTAGTAATTTTTTATATTATATAAATTATATATATTAAATAAAAAAATTAATTGATGTAATCAATATTTATATACTATATAATACTATCAATATTTATTCATATACCTATACATTTTGAATCAAACTTTTAAAACGTTATTCTACATTGACTTATCTCTTGTTAGTTATTTGGTTAATGGTATATTCGTATGTCAACGAAAGATTTCAAAGGATAACGAAAGAACACATTATGTGTAATTTTAAGGAGAAAAAAAAGAATTTTTTAAATATGCCTTTCTACATAGTACCTTGTATATTTTTTCTACAATTTATAATTGAGGTATCTTGAAACATTAAATTCCAACTTTCATAGTAGAAATATAAAATCATTTAAAACAATTAATATCCCCATAGCTGTTCAATTAATGACAAAAGGTTTTTAACCAGGGTAGTGTTTTATATACGCTTACTCTCTATGTAGGGAGTATTTAGCTAGTTTAATTTGATTATTGATTTAATTTGATTAATTTGATTGAGTATAGATTCAAACATGGTTTGGTAAGTTTTCCATTTTTTAAAATTATAAATTAAACAATAAAGTTAATGATTATTGCTGGATTTGGATATTTCATAAAAGTTTTTATATTTATATGAGTTTTTACTGCACGATTTTGCACATTTTGAGTATTTTACAACGCGTTTTTCGTTTTTTATAGCACAAAAATCCGGTCTCTAATTATGACTATTAAAATTAAAGAAAATATTTAAGGTTTGAATCTTTGAATCTTCAGGGACCGATCCCACTAGATTGGATTCCTTAATTGTAAATAATTAAAAATTAATGAAATGAAAGGAAACATGTATATTCATAACATACCTGCTTCTATAATGTAATAATAAAATTTATTATGTAATAAATAAGAATAAAAATGTATTAGTCAAATTGAAGAATAAATTCTAAGTTGCAGATTTGCAAATTTTTTATTCATTTATATTTTTAAAAATCCAGCGATAAATGATCAATGGTTCATTTTTTAAGTACCATTATATTAATTTAAAACTTTTAAATAAAAACAATTAATTGAAATAATCCCCACAGTATCCACGTTTACAACAATTTAGGTAAATATTTCACTTTTATTAGGGAGGCCGTTGTTAACCCCCTTTCTCCTCCTCTTTCACCACTACCTGCATCTTTTACTTATATTGAATTTTTATTTATTCTTTTTTAAAAATGTTTATAAAACGATTTGATTTGTTCATAGCCTTTTTTTTTTTGTTTCCTGGAAAAGACTAAAAATTCCTTGAAAAGGATTATTATTAATTAACATTCTTGAACATATACTACGTATTAGAAAACGAAACTATTTTTTTCATTTTCTGGAATGAGAGACTACAGATGTTCTGTAAGAAATAAGAATGTGTGTAAAAATTTCAGAATGAAACTTTAAACACAAACATAATATTCAGGACTGGCGGCAAAGAAACCGCAAGGGACTGTTCAAGCTCTTACTTATGACCCATTTTTAAACCTGGCATTTCTTTTCTTTCGGAACAGCTGGCCCTTCTCTGAAACTTTTGTTGATCATTGGATAAAATGAACTCCAAATCTTTGAAAGTACAACGGTATAGTCATTGAATTTTTCAATTGGGAAGTTTATGGAAGTACTAATACTAATACTACTTTTACACTTTCTTGGTCATGAATAAGTATATTTATCATTTCAATTTATTAATTTGCTATATTAAAATATTATATTTCCAAAGGAAAATACATATCTATCGAGATTTCCCATTTGCATGAAGTAAAAGGTGTATGATAATCGGTCAAAAACCCTTTGGATTCTTGCTCAACCCATACATTACGAAAACAAAACACTCTGTTGTAGATGCTGTCAACTATCTCTAAATAGTAAAAAGCCCAAGAGGAGAAAAAAGGCAGATATTTCACCCCCAATTTTTTATTTCTTTAATGAAAGTTATGTCTAATTAATAGTCAAAATTGATGAGTTTGAGGTATAGGTAGGGGGAATAAAAAATGGCGGCTATTTCAAAACGTTTAAAATAATTATTTTTTTATTCGGAGCTCTATATCATAAAAACTACCAACAACACTAGAAAATCTAAGAGAACATTATTTAAAGTAGAGTAAATTTGCTAAAATTTAAGCCCTAATAAAGCTTAATTTACGTTTAATATTTCTCCAGATATAGCTTTTTAAAAAGTAACATTACATAAAAATGTTGTATGGAACGTACAGAAAGATCAGTAGTTATTGAATTTATTTTGAAAAATTTATATCTCAAAAACCATTTGACGTACAGATATCTATAAGCACTCAAATTAAAGGTGATTTAATGGGCTAAAAAGTAGTTTATTACGATTATCGTCGTTGTAGTAGTAGTTTTCATGAAATTTGCTAAAATAAATTGATTTATAGTTGTTCGGACAAATTTTCATATTCATATGTGAATATCATAAAACTTACTACCCCTAGGAAGATAAGTGTCACAAACTACTTTATAGTAAGTTAAATTTCCTTTATTTAGTGTTGGCAGACATATGTGCGTCTTATGGGTCTAAAGATATATATTTGTCAAAAATCCAACATTTTATACGAACAACTAGAAATTAACATTTTGCGAGTTTATTTTGTCAAATATCATAAAAACTACTACTCCTACAAAGATAAAAGCTATAACATATTTTATTTTAAATTTAACCATCTTTAATTTGAGTGCTTGCAGACATCTGTACCTTCAATAGTTTCTGAAATAAAGGTTTCCATAAATCAAACTTATTTTCTGAACAACTATAAATAAATTTATTTTAGCAAATTTCATGAAAACTACTATTCCTACGAAGGTAAAGGTAATAAACTACTTTATAGCTCATTAAATTGCCTTTAATTTGAGTGCTAATAGACATTTTTATGTCGAATGGTTATTGAGATATAGATTTCTCAAAATAGATTCACTAACTATTGATTTTTCAGTACATTTTTATGAAATGTTGCTTTTTAAAAGGCTATATCTCGAGAACTATTGGACGTAAATGACATTAGTTTTTACGGCTACCAATATTTGTTGCTACTGGAAAATATTTACAACGAAGTTGTTTCTTGGAGAATATCACTGGTTTTTAAATATATGGAAATTGGTAATTATTTAAGATTTTTGAAATAGCCTCTCCTGTTAGTGATATTCCACAAATTCTTATTACATTACGAGTCATAAGAGATGTCCGAGCGCATTTAATTACTGAATAAAATTACAAAAATATAAAATTTATTAATTTATTCTACTTACTACTTCTTTTCTGTTAAAAATTTGGGAAATAGATTGTTGCAAAAAAGTATATTAAAAACAATTACGATGCAAATAGAAATAACCTCTATTTTTAGAGTTTTAAAACATAAGAAACTCTAAAACTGTTATTAACCCTCTAAAAATTACAAAATGACATTTTATTAGGACCGAAACAAGAGTCTATATAATGAAGGGTGAGGTAGTAGCTTTTATAATTTTCTTCAATATATAGCTACGAATATCCAAATAAAATTCTAACAAATCCAACTTGGGAAGAACTTGATCAAGCTAACCTCGAGCTATAGGACTTTTATATGGAAAACCTAAATTGTAGCTCATAGCGAGTACTGGTATAATAAATTAAAAATCTTAGAATCTGCACGGAATGAATGCCTAAAATTTTAAATTGGGTTCGGGATTGCTGTCCAAATCGACTAAGAAACAAGGACTATAATAAGAAATGTAAAGTTGTGACTTTAAAAGGTCTATATCATTAAAAGGGCTGTTTATTTTTCGAATAAACTTCAAGTTTTGTGTTATTAGAGTGTAATTTACATTTCAAAACTAAATACTATAAAATGGCTTCTGGGCCTAAACTGAATGAATTTAAGAACACTAATTTCTTAACATTGTTAATTCGTACCAGAATTAGGGTGAAATAGGATCATAACAATATTGGGTTTTATCCAATTTGACTTTCGAAAGCATATAATATGAGAGCTTATGTTCTAAATTTGAAAATATTCTCAGAGAATAAAAGTTGTTTGTTATCAAATTTTGCGTACGGTGAAAACTTACTTTTTTTTTTATTTCGGTTGTTTATACATTTAGAAATCTGAAATAAAATTTCTTAAGATAGATTAGTGTTTGTTAAAAAGAAAAATACTAACGAATCCGACTTCAGGAGAACTTTTTGCAGCTAAAAATTCTCAATATTTTGGGGCTTTTTTTGTTTTTCGTCTATAACTCTTACCGGTACCTCATAGTGAAAACTTAAATACATAATGGATTAAAAATTATTCAATTCTTCGACAAATGAGTAACACAACTTAATAATTCGGATAATTTTGTATATTTTTAAAACTTAGCTAATATCTAGGTTATAATTCAGAACAAGATAAGTTCAGTTTGACTTGAAAAACTGCTTAAAATCAGACAGTTCTAGTAGTAAATGCCCACGCTTTTCTAAAACGGGATTTTTAAAGAGTAGTTTTAACGATCCAGGTTAAAGCAATGTTTTCAGTTTAATTTTAGATATTCACTCTGGCTACATAGATTGATAAAGCATAGATGGGCCGTTTGTAGCTGAGGGAGTTGGAGCGCCAACCGCCTCGTAACCGCAACTGCGCCAGCACGAATCCAGCCGGGGGGTTCAACTTTAATTTCTGTGGCCGTCCCACGAAATGAAAACTTGACTCCCACCAGGGTTAGAATAGATTGGTTACATCTAGATTACCGCATAATCGTATGCTAGAAATGAGGTCATAAAAAATAAATAAAATAAAGCATAGCTGACACTGAGACATATATTTTTAAAATTTAATTTGTCATTGCTTGAAGGAAAGGAAAGGAATGCTTGAAATTGTTACATAAATTTCGCTGCCTGGAGATATATTCAGATTTCGCTCACTTTGCAATGTACTAAACACGAAGTTTATTTAAGCAGTTCTATTCAGTTTAAATACTATTGTCATTTGTAATTATTACTATTTATTTAATTAACGGCGGGTACAAGACGCTAAACATAACGCTGCTTTGCTTTAATACTGGTATAGCTCAAATAAAAAGTTTTTTTTTTTTTCATTTTTGCTTAACGTGTTCCAAAGATAATGTGGTTTCGCAATAGAGACTGGCACATCTTCATTTTCTCTAATTTTCCAACGAAGAACAGATTTACTTAAACATCAATCTCTTTTGAAAAATTGCATAAGCTCAACTATTACTTTTCATCTACTTTACTTTTCTATCATTACTTTTAAGAGGTTATTGTCGGTTAAGTTGAATATTTTGCTTTGCGGCAAGCTGGAGTTTTTTTTTCGTAAATAGTAGAATATTTGAATCTGAATAGAAATAAAGATTTCAGCAGTGAAATCAACAGACGTAATTTGCTATGGATGGCACAAAGGTAAAACTGAGCGTAGAGTGAATGATATTGGTGGTTCTGTGCCACTAGTGCTGTGATTAGAAAAATAAATGACCCAATTGATTTAATTTTTTACAGTGGTAATTATGTTTGCTAGAAAATAAATTAACTTATGAAAAACCTGTATCAGTACGCAATAAATAAATTTCATAAGATCAATTCCATTAGGTATAAATTTCTGATCAAAGGCTCAAAAGGAAACGTCAAACGTTCACTCTTTAAAAGAGGCGAAACAAACTTTAAAAGGCGGTTCAATTTATACATTTGAAAAGTTCGTTTCCATCATTCCTTCTGCCAAACCTTAAAAGAGTTGTTGAAATAACACATGAAAATTTCTCAGACATAAAAAACCTACACTTTTCAGAAATATGGAAAATTAAGTGGTCATAATAAGCTAAATAAAGATATTAAAGTTAATTAAAAGAAAAGCTCTGTCGCAATACAATTTATGAATTTGAAATGATTTGTTTCTTCTGCAAATCTGAACTTAAAAAAAAAAAAAAAAGAAGAGAAGAGTTCTAAAAATATGTTATAAACGAAATGATAGCATTAAATTCTTTTAGACAATTATAAAATGTATTTAAATACTTTAATTGCCACGTATTAAAAAATAAAACCGGCTTCAGCAATTCTAAGCTCTTCGGTCATTATAATACATCACAAAATCTAAGAATACAATGGGAGCAGCAATGGGATGTACCGGACACTTTACCACAATACACTCCATTTCATTAAATTGCAACTAAGTTCACGAATTATCTAATTTATCATATATAAAACTTATTATTATATTAAACTGAAATATGTCCTAACAACTATAAATCAATTTATTGTAGCAAATATCATGAAAACTACTACTTCTACGAAAATAAACGTCATAAACTACTTTATAGTACATTCAACTAGCTTTAATTCGAGTGCTAATAGACAACTGTTGGATTTGTTGGAAAATATATATCTCTAGACCCATATTATACGTAAATAACTCTATTGGAGCTCATATTTTAGCAAATTTACTCTAGTTTTAATGATTTCCTCTAGTAATGTGGGTTGTTTTAAAGATATAGAGCTCCGAATGAAAATTATATTTTTTTAACGTTTTTGAAACAGCCGCCATTTTTTATTCTCCCTACTTGGTAGATTCATTAATTTTTACTAGTAATTATACATAGTTCTCATTAAAGTAATCGGAAATTGGGGTGAAATAACTGGGTTTTTTTCCTATTTACTATTTACTCTATTTTTTTTTTAATATTTATTTATTGCTATTTACAACTGTACATTATAATACATTTAGTAAATCTGATCTCGGTTAAATTGGAGTGATACAGGCGTGTAGAGAAACTAGCCATTGGCAGCACTCGAAGGTTATGTGGAGCCCCAAAGCTCAACTCCATATGTCCAGATTGGCCTTATTAGTCATGTAGATCAGTCATTTGTAATGTGTTGGAAGTTTAAAGTTTGTCTAGTAATTGCTGTAATAGTCGAAATCGACGTGCAGTTTCCTGTCTTTTCAGTCTTGTATGAGGATTCCAGGTTAATCGTTTGTCCAGATCTAGTCCAAGGTAGCGGATCTGTTCAACAGGGGTAAACCTGAGATTAGAATTCTTTCTGCCAAAATCTTTATTGATATTCTTTGCTGTCTGGGCAGCGAATTGGCGATATTTTAATTTATAAAAATAAATCACTCAGAAATCGAGTGTTTCCAAAGTCTTGTTTGAGGTGAAACTAAAATATGTATGCCTAGTGGATAAAAAAAAAACAATCACCATAAGTAAATAGAGGATTAGATTTTTTAATTTTAGATGGCCAATAATTTGCTGAAAAAAGCTCTAATATTATCGAAACATTGAGATTTTTAAAAATTTCATGCGTGCCAATCCAATACAACAATGAGACACATCTCAGGACCCTACGAACGGTTTTGCATTCCCCTGTCTCAAATATAACCAGCAAAGCAGGTACACAGGATAATTCTGTAAAAGTAGGGTATAGGCTTGACAACAGCAGACGCTTGTAACCGGAGTAGAAGAAATGATGATTACAGGGATCCTAGTGATATTTATTTAAGATTTGTAAATGACGAAACATTTAGGATTGAAGGACTTATAAAGAAAGTTATAATTCTCTACGAGTGTAATAGGTAAATTTAACTATATTAAACATAAACATTATGTTTTGCACACTTACATTTTCGTGTATACGATTCTGAAATCATATTCAAGTCAGGTTATAGATAAGTGAACTATTTTTTTTAATACAAAATTTCTGAAAGTATTTCTCAATTAATGATTGAATGAGTTTTTCTCTCACTTAAACAAGTTAATTTTTTTTTACCAATCAAAGTTATTAATTATATTAGCATTACACTATTGGACATAATTTAAAATTCAAACAGAACTATTTAGAGAAAACAGTAATTATGAAGATCCCTTGGCTTGGTAACGTGTTACAATTTTTGCTAACGGCGCTAACAATGGTTGTCCTCATTCCCATTGTTTTGTCGGGCAGTTCCGGCGCAACGCCCTCCGCTTTAGCTCCCAGCCCCAGCTTGAAAAATTCAAAAGGAATTTTTTATTAGCCAAGAATACCAGAGATAAATATGATATAACCAGATCATTGTGATTAGTGTCGATACATCTGTATAGGTACATGCAACACGCCTTCATTCCAAACAGCATTTATTAAAAGGCACCTTTAAATATATCACCCTTATTTTTATGAATTGATTCATTTTATCAATAATCAGTGTTATTCTCCCATCCGGTGGATTATCATTACATAAACAAATATTGAATGTTTTTGATTATAGCCCTAATAAATAAAAGTCCTGGAATTAATAGCCCTTATAGTCTAAGAATAGAAAAAATAAGATAATGTTTTTTTTAGTCGACAATTTTGGTATGTACCAGTTTTTTGAGTTGCAAAACCAATCAATTAAATAACCCATGTTTTATTTAAACATTTTTTTTTAAATATTTATTTATTGCTATTTACAACTGTACATTATAATACATTTAGTAAATCTAATCTCAGTTAAATTGGAGTGTTACAGGCGTGTAGAGAAACTACCCATTGGTAGCACTCTAATGATGTTTTACATTAGCTGGTCTCGTGGCCATCTTCTTTTCAGGCGCCTCGGAGGGTTTTTAGGAATGGAAGAGGAAGCAAGATTAGAAACTAGTGATTTAAACAAATAAATCAATATATTCAAAAATGCTTGGCTTTTTTAATTGAAAACAAATAATGCGTTCTGATATCCCATTCACACCCTTCTACTATTCACTTACCGTTTTTCACAACGCACGACATACTATAAAGCAGAGGTTCCCAATCTTCTTCAGTTCCGGCTCCCTAAATAATCGGATATTTTCCTCGGCGCCCTTAATATATCAGATTTGTATCTAGATATTTGACATTGTTGAAAAATTGTAAAACTTTCCTTTTTAAAAGCGATTATCCATTTAACAGCGAAAAATTAAAAACAGATACTTACTATTTTCCTTGGGATAATATAAAATACCTAATTTAAACTTTTTCGGTAATATCTATATTGAGACTTTACAACCACTTCCAAAGACTCGAAAGCTGCTAAATTCTTGGAATTTTAGCAACATATTTTGTAATTTTGTAACGCTACATGTTGGGGCAAAAATTCGAGAATTGGAAATTCCAAGAAAATTGCCTAATTATTTAATTGAATATTTCGCGGTCCCCTTTCCTATGAAGTGTTACTACATTTTGGTCACTAAGAGTCTATTCTATTTTATAGCAATAGTTATTTTAAATGTCCTCATTTTTGTTTCTCGGATTTTCTTAATAATTATAAAAAATGCATTTCGTTCCTAATACAGACGACTTTCAGTAGGCACTGTAGTTTATTAGAAAATTTTTTTTATATTTCGAACTTAAAGCATATTGAGGGGTAGATAGTTGACCGTAGATTACCGATTAGAGAAGATGGTTGGGGGGTGCGGTCAGCAATAAAACATAAATAAACAAAAAAATATTTATTTATGCCGACGTTTCGACCTGAATTTCAAGTCTTCATCAGGACTATAGAACAAAAGAGATAACAACCATCATTTAGAGAAACATAAAACTGAAAAGGAACAGTATACAAAAAAATTTGGAATTATTCAAAATATTGAATTGAATAATACAAAATAATTTATTGATAACCATGGAATTAGACAGTAGCAGATTGATAATAGTGAAAGATATAATAAAAAAAAAAAAAAGATATAATATTATGTAGGTAAGAATTATTTAACTAGATATGTATAATACAAGATTTGTAAGTGGTGTCTAAAAAACTGAAAAACAAATTTGAATTTATAAATTAAACAATATGACAGAAAATGAAATATATGATATAATGGGTGAGTGACTTATATATGAATACAAGTATGAGTATTAATTTTTTTTTTTTTTTTAGATAAACATTAAAGCGAATGGTAAAACAATATTATTTTTAAAATAGGAAAAAGGTAGAAGAAGAAATATAGAGAATGGGAAATGAATAATGTAAGAAATATGACAACGAGAGAATAAACTTACATACTAGCGGGGAATCTTGGCTAAAACTGATTGATTTGTAGAAAACCACGATAGAGTGAGCGAGGGAAGGGTAAAAGATTCACTAGAACCGTAACTGTCTAGAAAGACCATTGAGACAAAACAGTTGATACGAAATGAAAATGATAAAATAAAAGTAAAGTTTGGGATTAAAAAACATAAAACGTGTGAAATGTAAAAATTATGAGACCCAAAGATAAGAGAATTGTTTAATTAAGTTATAACAAATTGTATAAGTGGTTAAATAATTGTAGACTTGAAGGCCCTAATTTTTTTATGAACGTAATAGTATTAAAGTATATTGTCATTATAATTTTTTCATCAACTAGTTATTTTTACTGGACCCCCAGTACTTTCATTTATATTATCATGAGAAGGATGGATTCTTCATTGCTAATATCGATGCTAAGCGATTCTGATCTTATTTTTCTGCATCATCCAGCTCTCAAGCTTATAAGGACGAAGGATATACGAACGCCACAGACATAGACCTAAATAAACAAATCCATCTTAGGAAAAATAGCCACATTGCCTGGATGGCTACTCCATCTTCAACCACTGCTTTAACTAAAACCCATTAATGACCAGATTAAATAATTTGAGTGATTCACTAATTCAACTGTTAACACAATAAAGAATGTCCTTCTTATCAAGATATAATACATCGACGTCATACATCAATCAGAATGTCAATGTTAATGATTAAATCATTCACATTATCTAGCAAATTTGAGGAAAAAAATCTGTAAATATTGCTTATTCAGAGAATTATGGTTGAAATTGTTTGAGGTTAAAACTTTGAATCCTTAACCACTTGCATATATTGCGGTCCTTAAAATTTTAAGGAAGCATTCCTATTTTTAACGAATAAAATGTAACTAATAATATCTGAAATCAAACCTAGAATATAATCAATAAAAACATAAGTTTTTCTTAAATTAATATCTTCTACTGGAAGAGTTTATTAGAAACTAATTCGATAATGATGAATCAATAATAATGTTCCTTCTTTAAATTATATTAATTATTACAATGACAAAAACAGGGTTATCTCCCATCTTCAGGTTACTAGAAATATATTGTCAAAAATAACACAGGCTTACAACATTAACCCTATATCACATTATTTATTAAACTTTTTACAAACTATTTACCCGATTAACATCTCAATATAATATATAAGTTACTCCTTATTAGTCTCATCAAGCTAATATTAACATATTATTAGCATATATTAAATAAAACTTACAATAATAATCAACTATTGCATTTTATAAAATAAGGAGAACAATTCCCTTCCTGAAGGTTGTCTTTAACTATGATAACAACTAGATAGAACTATCTATTATAATATCTTTTCCAATTAGGAACATGGGTCAGCCTTCAGTAAATAATTTTTCAAAAAGAAAATCTCTTAAAACTCATCGTAAAGATCATGATGTCTATACAAGTTTAGGTGAGCATAGCGATCGTGCTGCTTCAATTGATTCTTATTAATCACCAAAATTTACCATTTAACATAATTAACGTTTATTTTTTGTATTGAGACATGAGATAAAATAATTTCCAGCGTATTCACCAAATGACCACACCCAGAGGAGTGGTTTTGAATAGTCTGAGGAATGCACCACCTTCGTGGAATAGGAATACCTCGTACCTCCTGCGATAAGATATAGCACTAGTACCTCTAAAGAGATACAACTCAAAACAAAACAACCAACAACCCACCAGTTAACCAACAAAAGTTTACGTGTGTCACCCTTACTGGAGTAGGAGGAATAGCTTTAAGATACTCGTAGTAAGAATAACAGTAAGTGTAAAATGGCTGATACAACTCACTAGTATCGCTCTTCTAATGGTTTTTATTTCTTTATTCTAGAAATGGATGATCTTTATAATGTGCTTTTTGCCTTATTAGCATTGAGTAATACCAATATTATTATTATTGGTGCTACAGATCATAGAGATCCAAGGCCTCGCGCGATGTACGTAGGAAATACATCTCGCGTCTCATGACAGTGACGAACCCACCTTATGTGAGATAAATAACATAAAAAATCAGTGAAGACTAAAATGACTTTATTCTAATATATTTACAAGAACTACATGTTACTCAGTCTCTATCTTCTAACTTATATCTTACTTAGCTATCTAGTCTAGAAAATATATATGTACTCTGCAGAAGAGGGGGTAGTAAGAATAAGGA
>NW_027115754.1:0-1522 GCF_000696795.3 Halyomorpha halys | reverse complement strand
GATCGGAAAAATTAATATTTTTATTTAAATGAACTCTTCAGTCTGACTAAGATGGAGAAAATGTTACTTCCTATGTTGAAGATGTTCAAGGAATTGATATAGGTAATGGTTGCTGGTGATTTCGGCATTGAACTTCAGGCTTCGATGAGTATTATTCACATTGCTATGGACAACTCATAATAATTTAAAAAAAGTGTTTATTTTTACAAAGTAATTCTAAAAAATATACATTGGACTCTATATAATCCAAAAATGATCCAGATCATTCCCTAATCCGAACCATCCCTTAAAAAAGTGGAGATTTGATTTTATGTATGTAGTAAAAATATAAGCTGAGGCTTAAATAATCTAGTTACAAATACCGACTCTTTTTATTTAAAATAAAATCCAAGCTATTGATTGGAATTGAGAGGCTCTTTATTTTCTTATTGTCAGATACAATTAATCTATTCATTAAATTAATCTTCAGTGCGAAATCGTATTGTTAATACATTGGCAGTTTACGTTATTGAACGTAGTTTAATTTAATTGAAAACAATTAACTATGAGTTTAAAGAAAATATATATATGTAAGTACAAACAAAAAAATTGTTTTCCGAGAAACGTTTTATTAGCTTTTCAATATTTTCCACTACATCGGGTATTTCTTAGTAACCAACGTCATTACGAACATCAGTTGTTAACATTTTTTTAATAAACAAAAGTTTCATATTAATTCCTAAGAAAATAGGCAAAAAAAAAAGTTTTATTTTTAAATTGTATATATGTATATACAATATACATATATACAATTTAAATATATACATATAATATAATATGTAAATATACATATATATAATAACGTCGGAAAATAAATAGTAGTAAACTATTTATGTTTCACTTTTGACCGCAACCCTGACCATCTTCTTATATCTTTTTAAATTGATTTGTTGTTCATGGAGTTAGGTATTTTTCCGGTACGGTGATCCAAATTTTTCGTTAATCCGAACCTCCTTTGTTTTAATTAGTTTAGATAAGCGTGAGTCTATTGTATATTTAAAAAAAAGTAATAACACTGTAATATTTATTATTGCAACGGTATACGCAACATTTTCTCAAGCAAAACCTATGCAACCCGTCCAATCAAAGAAAGTTTAAAGTACATACAATTATACTAAGCAGGGTCAATGACTAATTTATCAATTTTTACACCACCGGTCAAAAAAGTAAAAAAAGTACCATGATTATATATATTTCCTTTATGATTTATATGTTTTTGTTTTATTTTTATTTCATGTTTTCTATTATTGTAAGAAACAAGATCTCAGGGTTTTTCTTCATTCTGTTAAGCATCTTCAATTATTTAACTCAAATCATGAATATATATATAAAAAGTGAAAATATTTGTCGAAATCAGTTTTTAGTCATTATTTTATAAAACTTTTTTCTAACTTATAGAAACTATTAAAAATGAGTTGAAAAGGGACGTATTACAAGTTAAAGAACTTGGTTTAATTTTTTATTAGATGAATAAAAAAGTTTG
>NW_027115753.1:0-1234 GCF_000696795.3 Halyomorpha halys | reverse complement strand
AAAGAAGATGGCCACGGGACCTTCTAGTTTAAATTAATGTTTGAAGTACCACCAATGGGTGGTTCCTTCCCAAGATTTTCAAGTGTATATGAACCATACTACATATTTACCTGTTGTATTATTTTGTACAGTTGTAAATTACAATAAATAAATAATAAAAAATAAAAAAACTTAATCGGTCTCTTAGATATTCGTTTTCTCTCTTAGAAACTTTTAGGCTTTCGTAGATTTATCTGTTGCTGATATACATGGTCTCTGCTTTGTCACCGTCCATCTCTAGGAGTTCTATTGAGTACAACCGACCACTATCCGAGATTGGTATCCTAGCAAATCCTTTTTCTGTCAGTACCTATTTTTAACATTGAAGTCAATAGAATTACAATTGGATGAGGTCCTACAATTGGATGAATAAAAACCCAAATAGTGTTCTTGATATGAATCATTTGATGATTTATGAGACTAATTATTGAATTAATGAATCGAACACCATCTACAAACATAAAGAAAGGTTTTAGTTCCGTAATAAACAGCTAGTTATGCATGATATTTCTCAACTATCATCCATGATTACTAATTCTTCTTAATCTTTCTAATTCTGCTTCATTTATTGATAACTAATCTTTGGTGAGTTTAGAGTCACGACTAAATACAATCATATTTGTTGATCAACAACGTTTTAATAAGACAAGGTTAACCTAAACGGCTTCTAAAGGTAGTTGAAATGTGAGGTGTTAAGTTTTCAATGGCATTTGATTGACCAATATCATATTACCAACTCAGGAATAAAATTTATATATAATAAAAAATATATTTTGAAAAAAATAACAAAATGTTCTAAAAAAAATTAAGATAAATATAAAAAATAAAATGAAATTGAAAAAAAAAATTATTTATGAAGACAACTTTTTAGTTATCCTCTAGAGGCTGACTTCCTTTAAAATAAATTCATAGAAGCCCTGAAAATCTAAATATTGGCTGATTCATAAGTTGGGACGCTAAAAAATAAACCACTAAGGGGTAAAATAATGTCTAAGTATTATACAAAAAGTATTAATAATAATTTTTTCGAAATACTTTTTTTTTATTCTTTGGCAATCTAACGCATACAAACATTATATTGTTATTCAATTTTATTTTCTATAAATAAAAAATATAAATACGTGTCTAATGTAATGTAAACTGAAAATAGTTTTATAAGGAGCAAGGTAAGTTTTTTTTGATAAACGAACAAATT
>NW_027115752.1:0-3948 GCF_000696795.3 Halyomorpha halys | reverse complement strand
CTCTCTCTCTCTCCTTGATTTTGGTGGGAAATTACTCACTTATGATGTATTTCTTTTAAATAAAAAAAAAAAATAAAAACCTTGTTCATCTCTTCTATTATCTGTCTTTGGACTTCGTCCTGCTGGGTTCAGTCAAAAAAATCAACAATGTTTTTCTTTTTGCTTTGTTGAAAAATGAGTAATTCTTTTCACCTTGTAACGTTCTTCCGCCGCTGAAGTAAGTTCGGAAGAGGATCAAGAGGGGGTCTTATAGGCGAAGATAAGAAAATGTTTGGAAAGGGCGAATTGATTGGAGTTGATGGTTGGTGTCAGCTGCCAACAGATGTTGTTCTTAGTGGGGCTATAACGATATAAAGTTTCTTCTCTTCTAATATGTGAAGAACAATATGACTCCTCCAAGTAAGAAAAGTTGCCATGTTTCGCAACTGTTGCCATGCTTGGCTGAGCTCATCTCCCTTGTCTTCTGACTTTCCTGACAGAATTCAACCGTTTCCTGATCATGTCTTAAGGTATAACGTGAAAATATCTTGTAATATTTACAATAGTATACACCAAGCGTGAATTCGATAATAACAAATAAATTTATTTATAATATGTATTTATATCTAAGACGCTTTATAAATATATTTACACTTTATTTCTTCATGTTATCCATTTTATATTTATATATTTTTTGTGCTTGTTCTAAATGTTTTTATGTTGTAAGGTATAATTGTCTACTTTTGTAAGTATTTTCTACTTTTAATATAAATATATTAAAATTTCACTCCACAATAATATAATAATAAGCATGATGAGGAAAAAAATAAGAGTTCTGCTAGGTCCTAGTCTTAATAATTTGATGGTTTTAATGATATCTTTGAGTAACGAGACATTAACAACCCAAAAATTAAAATGAATATTTTAATAAACCTTTTTAGGAAATTTGTAAAAATCGAACAATACAGATTATAATCAAAGATAGACAGAACAGATAAAATTCCAAATTGAAACTTGCACAGGTTTATTGATTGTTCTCACTGAATGCGTTATGACAGTACAATTTAATGAAATGTTAAAAGCTGTTATCATTAAATTATTTTGAAGTTCGTTTAACATTTATGATTCAACAATATCAGTCAGTACCTATCATATCATTGATTGTTCAATTCAGATTGGTTTCTCCTTGACCTAATTATTAAAAATGGTTTATAATAAGTATGCGCATATAATTAAGTTTTTATTCGTGTATTAGTATACTTAAAAATTCATTCTTAATATTCTAAGATGTAAAATAGCAGATAAAAAGTATTTTGTTTGATATGTAATAAATACTGAGAGTTTAAGTGAGTTTTCTTTTGTAATTTGAATTGTGAATCAAGATGAGCGAACCGATATAGGGGGAAGAAAGTTGATTTCGGACACAGTAGTCTGTTTTTCAAGACGCGAGAAATGGGGTGAACAAACTCTTGAACTGCGGGTTAAGTGGTATCCTCACTTTAAAGGGGTCTCACTGATTTCATGACCAAACAAGAATACCGATTCCTAGTTTTGTCGATTAATAATAAAATTTATATATTTTTTTTTTCTAAATATGCTTACTTTATGTTTGTAAATGTTTTCAAGGTAAGAAAGGAAATCTGAAATTATCGGTTACTGGGAACGGGACGAAGAGGCATGATTACTTCTATTGTTGATTTTATGATCTATTTCGACATATACTTATTATACATAAATGTTTTAAAGATAAGATAAAAAGGTCGTCCTCGAAGAGCTAGAGTTAAGTTTCACTCCGATTCCTTGTTTTGGCGACTAATTCACAAATGTAGCTAGATATAAGTATTTTATTTTTTTCGATAATATAATTTTGTTGTATCAAACCATTTTATTTTTAAATTTTAGTGTTTGTTATCTATTTATATTATACCAAACCGCTGTTAAATTAATGTGATAACTACCGTCTTCGATGACTTCCGTTATCACTAAGCTGTCCTATGTGTCGCCGAAGCCTTTAATGATATGTAAATCATAGGGAGGACATCGTTTGAGATAGCTGAACCATTAGGACTCTGGGCTATTAACTAAGAGTGGATTTTAGAAAACTCTCAGCCACTCGGGGCCAGTTTTTGTAGAGAAATATGTAATCTTCTCTTCTACGCTAGCGCTAATGGTTATCTCTGGAATAAATCCTTGTTGACGAGTCCTTAAGGAATTCTTCTGTATAACCACCGCCAAGGTCGAACATAAGTGCCATATTTTATATCATGTTAATAGCAATTCTATAGTGTTATGTTATACATAAAAATTCCATAGTAATATATCTTAGATCCTTCAAGTTCATTAGAAACGAGGCTACGATTCGCTAGCTCAAGGAAGACTCTTAGGATCGAACTAATAAAATAAAAATTGTTACCCGAGTGTTTCCTGAAAATATTAGTATAAATATTATGAGGATCACAGAAATGAAAAGGAACCAAAAAACTTTAAACTTGTGTAAAATTGGGTTTGTGAAATCAATGTGCAAGCGAAATTTATTTTCAAGAAACTAAATTTCATGAAATTGAATTAACAAACAGGTATTTATTATACATTACCATTTATATTTAGTTCATTAATGTACTGATCCTGAAGGATCCTAGTGAATTCTTAAGACTATCTTTCTATAAATTTATTCGAACGCTTAAAAAGAAATCCAAATAAGGAAATCATTCAAAAATTATTCAGATTGCGAACAGTGAATTAATTTTTGCAAGTGATTAATTAATTATTAAGTTTGTTTTTTAGCGTATATTAGGTGGTTTACTAATTCAATTTTACAAAATAATGCCTACAAAATGTAGACTTGCATCTTTTTTTTTTTTAATGATGAAAATTGAAGATTTGATTTTATGTATGTAGTGCTTGTACATAAATTCAATAAAACCGCACGATCAACGCCTCAAGTTCTGAGGCTTAAATAATCTAGTTAGAAATACCAACTGTTTATTTTTTATTTATTTTCTCAGTATGCTTGTTGGCGGATATAATTGACCTTTTCATTAAGTGCGAAATTCTAATGTTCATACAATGACAGTTAGCGCTATTGACAAAAACAATTAACTATGAGGTTTAACAAAATACGTATGAATGTACAAAAAATAGTTTTGCAGAAAATATTTTACTAGCTTTTCATCACTCTTCACGACCTTGGTTATTTCTTAGTAATTAAAGTCATCGATAACTTTTCCCACTACGATCCAATCAGTTGTAAACTTTGTTTTAACAAACAGCAACAAAAAAATTTCTAATTACTTTAAGAGGAAGTAGTTAAATATTAAATTTCGAAACAACAATTGGTTATTATCAAAATATTTTTATCAAAATTGTTTTTAAATTATGAGTTATTTATGAATAGATCTTATTTTTTCTTTTTGGTAAACCAAATTTTTCGCTAATCCGAACCCTCTTGGATTTAATTAGTTAGGTTTCAAATCAAATTTTGCCTATCAAACTCATGAACTTAAAAGACAAACTGAATTTCCCGAGCAGGATTCAGTCGAATTTCATGGCACGGTTTCTGACTCAAGAATGCTGGGTGCTTCCCTAAAACGCAAGGCCACCACATCCTTAGTTTATCATATAGTATCACAATTATGCATGATTACTTAATAGTACATATTCAATTAAAATAAAAAATCAATTTGTATTTCTTAAGTGGACAATGGATCCTCACATTCCTTCAGATCAAATCTCCTAATTGTTATTCAGTTTAATTTCTTCTTTTCTCCTCTTGAATCATTTATTAGCGTTAAGGTTATCCCTTTATAACAGGTCCGCTACCTAGGATTTCATCGTGACAAGCATTCCGAATGGAATCCTATTACAGGACCGAAACGAGGAGCTAGAACGGGGATAACTATTTCAACAACTTAAGGCTTTTGTTAGAGAATCATTTGTAGAAGAGCTAGGTGGAAAAAAAGTCATTTATTT
>NW_027115751.1:10556-11080 GCF_000696795.3 Halyomorpha halys | reverse complement strand
TTTTTCTCTCTTATTAAGAATTATTATTTTTATATTTTTTATTTTTTTTTTTTTATCGATTAATCGTTATTGTTCAATATTTATAGCGCTGTAAATACTTAAGAATCTATTTTTCACAAAACTATACCCCCCATTATGATCGTCTACACCTACAATCTACAGTCCTATAATTCATGAAAATTTCAGTACTTTGTAAGGATGTACTGTTCTGTAGAACACAGGTTGTACAGGAGGTAATTTTTTCCAAATTTCAGATTTTTAATTAATTATGAGAACCCAATTTATAGAGGCTGGATGAGCCCGAGGGGGTTGACTCACGGCTACAGGAAGAGAATCTTTGTCTGCCACAGCCGGATTAATAATTAATATTTAGAAAAATAACCGGATTCAAACCTGAGTCCTTGAGTGCACAGCGCTTTACTTTCTGACCTACTCCGTTTCTATTATAGTATAAACTTTTTTAATTATTAATAGATTTATTTATTGATAGATATTACAATCTGCCACACAGCCACGGTAACAGT
>NW_027115751.1:5933-7206 GCF_000696795.3 Halyomorpha halys | reverse complement strand
AATGAATAGTATTGGTATTTTAATAAAAGATACAAATTCCTTTGATCTGATTGATTATTTTATGTTATAGTATTTTATATTCTGCTGAATTTTAAAATTAATCAAGTTAATTTTTTTATTTGATTTCGAATTTCATGTATTTTTTATTCTCTACTTTAAAGGTTTTTCTTAATTAATAATTTGTTTTTTCTTTTTGTGTATTCATTTACGATAGTATCTAAATAAAAAAATTATCCTTAACTACTCCCTACTCGAATAATGTTTCAAAAGTCAAAGTGTATCTAATACTAACAATTATAGGTTTGGAGGAAATATAAAGAAATGCGGAACAAAGGAAGATCTGTTGCCTCACAGCCGCTCCTTCTTGCCTCCCTATCAAATTATAAATATCGGAGGTCGCCTTGGCAGTTAACCCTGAACTTATTTTATTGTTAGCCATCGATGTTTATCCTCCCAATGTTTGCATTCCTCGTCTGGTTCTGCTGTTGGCAACGATGAAGGGAGAAGCTATCCATGTCCGCTCATACAACTTAAATATTTTGTTGAAGTATTGAGTTGACTAAAATTTATTTATTTATTACTAGTGTATCACATTCATTAGTAAAGCTGCATACTTTATTTGGACCTAAAATAGTTTACGTAATAAGGAATTATTTTGCCCCACGGAAAAATATCGCTTTAGTTTTACAGTTATGATCAAGCTATCCGTATAATTATATTAACCCGGAATAGTTCTCGTTGAGACCTCGTAGCTAGCAAGGACGTACGAGTATATTAACGGATGTTTTAGGCAGACTACGGATGTTTTAGGCAGACTACGGATGTTTTAGGTGGAAACCTGACAATACATTCCTGCAAGTTTGAATAATTTGATACATGAAAATTGGAAGTCTTTTTTGCTGTTCTTTCAAAAAACAAAACAAAAAAAAACGTGATTTATTCAGATACGGACAGACTAAAATATTTTGAGCTCAAATTGTTCTTATCATTCTTGATGGTTTAGCTAGGTGAATAGACTAAACAAATTTCAGGTATTAATTTTCAGAATCTTGATCTCAAAACATTGACGGTATCTATTTGAATAATTCAAGCAAAAATAAAATTCAGCTGAGGCTCAATCGCCGCTTATGGTATTCGATGGCAACTATGGCGCTGGGGCCTTAAAATGAGATTTGAGCCGTATCTAATTCGGGTGCTATCTCAAAGGCAGTTGATTTTTGGGTTTGAGACTACAAGATTCAACCTAAGTTCCTCAGTAACGTACTCGGGTACT
>NW_027115751.1:546-1555 GCF_000696795.3 Halyomorpha halys | reverse complement strand
TTGGATTTGTGGTGTCTGTGAAGAACACATTTATTAGTGCCAACGAATTTTAGGCCTTCATGTGGCTAAGAATAAAAACAAGATAACAATCATAGTGATTAAATGAAATTATAGAAAAAGAAGAAACATAAGAAGATAGCAGATAATATAAGTACACAAGTGGTATTGAAGAAAATGCCTAATGTAAGATTATTAGAATATTGAAACTGTTATTGTATACTGTATATTGTATAATGCAGGGAAAATAGTATTAAAATTGAGAATGAAAAAAAGATAATAATATTGATATTAGAATTAACTAAATAAATGCATGCCCAAAACTGGAAATTATTTAAAATTGAAGTAATATAATAGAAAATATCGAGAAAAAATAGAAACAAAAAAAAAATAATTAGAATTAAAGCTAAGAGTAGTTCTCATCTTTTCCTCATATATATTAATAATAGGTTGAACATTGTAGAGTATTAGGGAAGTTAAATTAAGTAGATATTCTGTAGTGTTTAGGGAAACAAAATACGTATCTCTATCAACCTATTATTGTTATCAATGTGATTGTATTGTTATCTTATAAATATGCTTCTCCTATATATACGACAAGTTTTCAAGTTCATTGAATTTACTTAGTTAATTTTAATTTTCTTCACCTTGGTTATTTACTTTTTTCTGTATTTGTTTCTTTTATTTACTTAAGCTCCTTCCCCTCCCCCCAAAAAGGAATAATAGGATTTTTATATATATAATATATATCCATAGGGGGGGGGGTGACGGAAGCAGCATGATAATGCCCCTGTCTGCCAACCAAAAGGGTGCGAGTTCGAGTCCCCGGCCCTATCCGGTATTTTTTCAAGCATATAATTATACAATAATGATTCACAGCCTCCGTCCCCGGGCGTGTGGCCCGTAAGCCAATGGGTGGCTCTCACAAAAATATGCGTGGGAGTGTCGAACCCACCCTATAAAAACCACATCATGGGCCTCCACGGGCTGTCGCGCCAATAATAATAAAAAT
>NW_027115751.1:0-496 GCF_000696795.3 Halyomorpha halys | reverse complement strand
TACCTCAAAAATGTAATTGCTTTGTCTGACTTTTTATGAACTATCATTGTTTCATACTTTAACCACTATTTAATTTGAAATTTGTATTTTTTGTGTAGTCCTGTACAAATATTTGATGGAACAACAACAATTTCTTCTTTGCCTCATCATTTTTTCGAATCGTATTATTACCCTGATTAATAAAATGCTATATTTATTTTTATAAACTATAAAAAATACTCTATTATAATCCTGAACATATCTGTCAGAAATTTAAAATATAGTTTTAAAATATTTTGAAGGTTAGCTTGGCATTTTTATGGTTCATTCATTTTCGGCCTTGTCGCTAGACATCTATCGTGGCAATAAACACATCAACAGTCTGAAGGACCGCTTACGTGTCATACTGGATTATCTTGTGTTGTAAATTTACAACTGGCGCTTATCTCCATCCATGTAATAATTATTCTATATAGTTTTGGATTTTAATTTTTCTTCTTTTAGAGGATTATGGAAA
>NW_027115750.1:0-5413 GCF_000696795.3 Halyomorpha halys | reverse complement strand
TAAAGATCTTTTTGCTCAATCTTTCCTCATTCATTCTTTTCATGTGCCCATGGAACATCAGTCTTCTGATTCTTATCTCGGTTTCTATGTCTTTGATTTTTCTGAAGATCTCTTCATTAGATCTTCTTGTGTTTTCCTGGGCACATAGATTTTTCTTAAGATCCTCCTTTATATTCTTAGCAGCTTTTCCAAGTTGGGTAGGCATGCCGTTTAAAATCTCAAGCTCTATCAAATGACTTTAAGATAACATCTGCTAAAACCGTGGACATTGTCATTGACTAAACCCTCTCCAGGAGTCAACATATCTCTCTGATATTCTCATGGTCAATTTGTACCTATTTCACTACTGACGCCATCTCCAGCCCAAACCTACTAGTAGGCTCTACCTAATCTTCTTCTACCTCAAATATAACAGCATTCGAGTATTGTGTGCTCTCCCGGACACACTGAAGACAATTATAACCAACTTTGTAGGACTTGTTAATGAGTCCTATCATTAAACTAAGTTAGGTTGGCCCTTCCCTTCCTTCAGGAGGTACCACTTCCGAAGCATATTCCTTTACCATATGAAAATAACCACTGCTGCAACTCCTCCCCAACTCCCAAGAAACCAGATCTTACAGTCTTCTGGGTATACATATACACCTTTCCATAGATCTGTATCATTTTAACACTCTTTTATTGTCCACTCCTACAGGCTCGAATGTAATCCCTCCCAAAATCGTTTATAATTTGAGTAGAAATATATTTTACTACTCTTTGCTGAATTAAGCGTTTACAACTTTATTATTACCAAATTAAGTTTATTTAAATGGAGCTTTTTAGGTATAAAATAAATACCCAAATCTACTATACTTTATTTTTCCCTTCCCTCATATGCATTACTATAATTTTACATATATTGTAGTTAATACATGGATCATGTATATATAAATTAAATATTTGGTAGACAGGATAACTTTGTGAGGAAAAGATTAAAAAAAATTATATTTTTCCGTAACGTATGAATTAAACTTTTTCTACTCCTCTTTCCCTCATTTGACTCCCTTTTTGGTAACCTGTTTATATTATTTTACACTTTTTTTTTTTTTAAAGATAATTTTGTACCTTTTGTTATATATGTTCTTTGTCTTAAGAAACTCTATTATTCTTAAAGAATTTGGTCCCTCACTAAATTTATTTTTTCTACTATATTTTATAAGATAGCTATAATTAAATAAAACCAACATACAAAAAAAAAAAGTAAACAGCGAAAAAATCTTTTTCATAATCTATATTTTTTTTTCATTCTAAATCGGAAATTGAATTGAAAGAAATTAAAGTGACATTGCTTTTGTTTGAATTGATTTAAGTTTAGCTAAGTTATTGTTTAAGTTTCGTAATTACAAAAAGAGCTATTTATTGTAAACAATCTGACAATGGAGTAGTCGATCTCAGCACTCCTCATTCTGACAGCCCTGGAAAGTGAGACGAAATGTTGGTTTACAATAAATTGTTCTCTTTTACTACTTTGATAGCTTTATTGACCACCACCCGGACTATCTTCCCACAATCTACCTCATACGGTTAACTATCTTCTTTCAAGATAATTTTTTTAATTATTTAGTGCCACCAGAAAATTGCTGGAAAAAATTTTGTGGATGTAAGATGTTTTGCTTATGATTTTAGCCTCTCTTCATTACAATCAGTATAAAATAGAACAAAAATTTGGCGATAGAGCCCCCCCCCTTCCTTATCTTCTTTTCTCAATTTTCCTTACCCACGATATTAGTTATGTTCACCATATATTATTATTGTTGTTTTCAATTTTTTTTTCTATTAATTTCTTTTATTAAATTTTACTTATATTTTGCCTCTTTATCTATTATTATGGTTACATATATTTTCTTTCTCTCAATTTTATTTTTCTTTCTATAATTTTTTTTTTCATATCTTTATTTATTGCTGTTTACAACTGTACATTATAATACATTTAGTAAATCTGATCTCGGTTAAATTGGAGTGTTACAGGCGTGTAGAGAAACTACCCATTGGTAGCACTCTAATGATATTTTACACTACATACTCGTGGCCATCTTCTTTTCAGGCGCCTCGGAGGATTGCCAGGAATGAAAGAGGATGCAAAGTTAGAAACTAGGGTGTTTGAGTGGTTAGGGAGTTTTATAATGGAAGGAGAGATATCTGGTACGGGCTAGATCGGTTACATAGGGACCATTAAGGTCTTTATGAAGGATCTTATTTGTGACATAGTAAGGAGCATTGAGGATTTTACAAAGGATTTTGGATTTTAAGGATTGAATACGATAGGAATTTGAATCATAATTTTAATTTTTAAATTATTAATAAACTAATATATTCATATATCTTTGCATTATATAACTTCATTTGTATGTTATTTCCTTAATTATGTTATTTTGCCTACTTATTCAATTACCGATGTATACATTTTATTTTCCATTTCTCTCATCACTTTATTTTATTAATTCCATTCTGTAAAATTATTTAATGTCATTCTGTTTATATTTTCTGTATTCATTGGTGTTATCTTGTTCTGTTCTTAGCCCTGATAAAGGCTAGAAATTCCAGCCGAAACGTTGGTACGATTAAATAAGTTACTTCATCTTATTTGTGTTTTAATTTGATCGCACCCCCCCCCCAACCTTCATCTTCTATATTTATCTAGTCCATGAGTATGTAATTGTAATTCTACGCTCTGTGATTGTGATGTTCTTAATTAGAGTTTAAGTCAGAACCACATTTTAGAAATTATTCTGTGGTAAACCCCATAGTTTTTGCATATAATTTCTTGATTATTTTTTTATTTATTTTTTCCACATCCTTAATCACTCCGTAACTTAAACACAAGGCCTTATTGGTTTTACATAATTTTGTTTCTGCTTGAAAACGTTTAAAATCTTTCAAAACGTGACGGGGACAATAGTTGCGGTTTCGATGAAGTACATAGAATTATGAAAAACGGGAAAGCCGGTTACATCAGACTGGGGTAAAAACAGAGGAAGTCGTTATTGGTTTTAAAACCGTCATTCTACAAACAGGAGTGCGAATTGTGTAATGACAATACTCTTCATATAATAACTCATATTCGATTTTAATATCAGTACTTAATAAAAAAATTGTTCTTTTATTCATAAATTACAAATTAAAATAGGACTTTTTTTTTCGATCATAGAGATAAGATAATTCGCTTAAAAAAAAATTACATGAGCTATTTCGCTACCTTGCTTGGAATATAGGTTGTAATTTTTGTCCAAATGATAATATTGGTGATTAATTATGAGAGATAGTTGACCGTGGATGACTTATACGATGAGAAGATGGTTGGGGGTGCGGTCAAAATAAAACACAAATAAGTTGATGTAACTTATTTAATCGTGCTAACTTTTCGGCTAGAGTTTCTAGCCTTCATTGGGGCTATGAACAGAACAAGATAACAACCAATGAATAAAGAAAATTTAAAAAAAATATAAACAGAATGACATAAAATGATGAGAAAAGTGGAAAATAAAATGTATACATAAGTAATTGAAAAAGTAGGTAAAATAAAATAGAAATGAAGTTACATAATACAAAGAAATATGAATATATTAGTTATTAATAATTTAAAAATTAAAATATAGAAAGAAAAATAAAATTGAGAGAAAGAAAATATATGTAACCATAATAATAGACAAAGAGGCAAAATATAAGTAAAGTTTAACAAAAGAAATGAATAGAAAAAAAAATTTTGAAAACAACAATAATCATATATGGTGAACCATATATATAATAATATTGGTACTGGTGGATAATATTTGTGATTCTAACTCATCATTGTCTAAGTCATACAATAAACTAAATTAGAGCGGCCTGTTAAGAAATAGCCACACTACTAATGTGATAAAGTTCTAAAATTAATCAAGATTTTTAAGAATGATTTACAAACAACAATTTTCAACAGTGATTTACAATTTTCAACTAACAACTCGTCTCAAAAAATATAATAATTATAACTATAAAAGCTAAGCGAACTCGAAATAAATAAAAGTAATTAATTAGTATTGTTACATTATATTCCAATTACATTTGGGTTATCGCTTTCTATCCACTGATACTAGTATATCTAACTCACTAAATCACTTATTGAAGTATGAATAAGTGATTTAGTGAGTTAGTAATACATAGATAATTAGTAACGAAATTAACCAGCAATTTTTATTATTATGTAATATTAACTTTTTTTTTTTTCATTTTAGAGTCAATTTTGAGTGTTGAGGACGGCATATTCATTTTTATGAAATCGTGAGGCTACTGCAACCCAGATTTCTCCTAGTCTGGTCACATTGACACTTCTTTTTTTCCTCACAAACTTGCATATTTTCACTCATTTTTATCTCTGCTGAGTTTCTCTTTTCTCCGTTCTCTCAAACCTATTTCTGTAACACTTCGATAGCATATCCTGCTGAGATTCACTAAATTTGACTTTTTTTTTGTTTATTTGAGTTTAAGTTTTAAAATTTGAGGCTAAAAATAATTTCATAGACTATCGTAAATTAAAGATAAAAATGTTTAGTATGACTGTTATCAACTAAAAACGTATAAAAGTAAGTATCAATGATTGAATCTTATGTTATTTTTTTCCTTTTTTTTTTTTTTAAATTATATATACTTTTTATTTAATAAATCGTTTACCTTTATTTTTTAGTTTATGTTGTATATTTCATATTATATTTATTTAAGTAAATGTAACCACTCTAATTGTATTGTTTCTCTGTGATACTCCTTTCATAATTTAAAAATAAATTTATATAAATAATATATTTCAACAAAATAAAATATATTAAAAATAATAATAAAATAAATATATTATTACAAAAAAAAAAACATCCCTGCAATCCATGAAGGTTCAAGGATGTAGTACTTTGGAAGAAAGTACTGTTACTAGACCTAAGAACTACTAGACTTACTAGAACCTCTAAAAATAACAAATAATAAATATTATTTGTATAGCTTACATTTGTTCATTATTTTTAACTTTATTTTATTTTATAATATTTTTTATGTGTGTTATTTAATTTTCAATATTCATTTGTACGCCATGAAATGAACATCCTTGCATAATTTTCATTACGGTCCGGATTATGTGAATTTTTTTTTCCTCCAGAGAAGAAATGTAATGGACATTTTACAAATAATAATTAAACACTAAAGGTAACCTTAAAATACCAAAGGTAATAAAAGGTAATACCCAATACGATTTATTCATTTTTTACATAGTAAAGCGTTCACTAATTAATTGTTTTTCTGTTTTAGAGGGATCGGGAAAAAAAAAAAAAAAAATTACCGGCGCTTTTGCGGAAATAATTTTGACTAACCAATAAAGGATTCGAAGCCACGTCTTCTGCATAATTCTATT
>NW_027115749.1:11066-12376 GCF_000696795.3 Halyomorpha halys | reverse complement strand
TAAGGCAAGTTGTTGTTAAGGGTTGTTCTTTATCATTTAACAATAACCTATAAAACATTATTAAATTAGAGAAAAATATACACTTATAAATTAATATTTATAATAATATGTTATAAATTACCTATGATTTTCACGATTTCACTTATAATTATTTAGTTTATAATGTATATTACAATCTGTCACTTTATCAATAGTACATTGTTTAACCTACCTCATCATCTCAAGTTTGCCATATGCTCATTATATTTTTATTTTTATTCTAGTTTATTTATTTATTCATATTATTATTTTAAAAATCTATCAAATTTAGCTATATATTATTTATATTGGAAGAAGATAGTTGAACGTATGTAGTACATTGTAGGAAGATAGTCTGGGTGGCGGTCAATAAAGGTACTGTGTTGTCATCCTTCCTTTAATTAAGACAGCCCTGACGAAGCCCTGCAAAGTGAGGCAAAATGTTAGTTAGAAATAAATAGTTTTCTTTTACTGTTTTGGTACCTTTATTGACCGCCATCCGGACTATATTCCTATAACATATTATTTATGTTACATAAAGACATTATCACAAATTAATTTTGCTTAAAATTTCATTGTAATACTGGTTCAAATTTCTTGTATTTGATTTTAAATAAACAGTATAATTATATTTTTCGATATATAAATAGCTCCTAACATTTTTATTTTTGAGGCATTTTTTTTTCTTTATGTAAAACCATCGCAGTTTTAAAATAAAAATCTATCGTATTTCAATATACGTTGATGAAAACGCAAACTTTTTCATGTTATGTCCGCATATTGTCATAAAATATCAATTGGCGTAGTGTATTATAAAGAATTTAAATTTTATTATTAAAATATATAATTTACCATATTAAAATAAAATTTTTAAAGTTTACAAATTATGAACATTTAAAACGAAATTTAAAAAATGAAGAACTGATCATAAGGGTTTAAATTACCTGAAGATGGGGTAATATACTCCGAAACTTTGTTGAATGAATTAAATATATTTGTTAAAAAAAAATACTAAAAATGGATTTATTTCAATAATTAAGAACATATAGACAATGGAAAAAATAGAACTAATGTTTACAAAAAAAGTTATATTTTTTAAAAAATCAATAAGTCAGTAAATTAAAACGACAATGTGGTATTTATTTTTTTAAAAAAAAGAAATAAAACTATAATATCTAACTTGTAACAAACTGTGGTATGGCATTGATGTTATCAACTGAGCTCTTTCCAATGAACCCTGCCCAAGTTGCCAAGAGCTCTCCGAGCCTTTTAATTAACTGAGTAATTGTTCT
>NW_027115749.1:8141-9475 GCF_000696795.3 Halyomorpha halys | reverse complement strand
TCAAATAGCAGTAGCTGAGCAGTCAATGATAGACCATTTCAGGCATTATTAGAAACGAAAAGGATAAGATGATATATTGTGGGAAGGTAGTCCGGGGTTGCGGTCAATAAAGGTGTAGACATAGTAGAAAAAACTATTTATTGTTAACTTTCTTCTATTTTAGTACCTTTATTGACCACCACCTGGACTATCATCCAACAATCTACTTCATACGGTCAACTATCTTCTTCCAGTACGATGATATAAATACAGACCATAGGCTATAGCCCATCTTACATCAACAGTTTAATATAAGAGCTAACAAATTAAGACAGCATCTCTCCAATACAAACATACTATTTTTATAAGTATTATAAAATATTTTATTGTTTAATTGTACGTTTTAATTGAGTAGCCTTTTGATCAAAATTTGAAATTTACTATAAACTTTATATTTAAAAAATGAAAAAATGAATTTGATATATAGTTAATATAGAGTGGCGTGGCTCAGCGGTAAGGCACTGTGCTACTAACTCCAACCAGTCTATAAGGTCCATCCAGTCTTCTGTGGAAAAATCTGGTGGTCCAGCGTGATTCTGATCAAATCACTTCCTTGTACAACTACTAGTCCAGTAACAGTAGTACTTCCTTACAAAGTACTAAATCACTAACCCTTTATAGTTTGTAGTGGTACAGATTTATTTTTTATATAGTTAATATATTTACTAGGTATATATTTATATAGTTAATGTATTTACTACAGGGTATTCATGATCTTTAGTTTAACTTGATAAAGCGTGTTAAATGGAGAAATATTTCCTTCTTTTACCATGTTAAACGATATAACCTAACAGTCACGCAACAGACAACCTGAGCTCGTCACCGTTTTGCTTGTTATGTTAGATTACTTGCTCGTAGTTTGTGTTTTAATTGTGTATTAGCAGTATTTTGGATGTTTTTAAAACTACTAAATTAATGTATGACAATAATTATAATATAATGACAGCTGTCAAATAGCTTATCTTAATTTTCTTCCTCACAAATTAGAATAATAAACCAATAAGCTTCCACTTTTCATCAATTTAGGCATGTTGTAATAAATTACTTTTAATCAAAACTTAGAAGTAAACAATAACATGAAGTTTTGGAAGGAAAGGTTATAAAACAAGTTGCTTAGAAAATCCGCTTGAAGCTCTCATGCATTTAACATATCATATAACATAAATTTTAACATGGCTGCTTATAATATTTACATTTAACACATCATGAATACTCCTTATATCCTTGAGCTTTTTTCAAAATCTTAGTATTCATCAGTTGCATAGGCGTTACAAACATTTTATATAAAAAAATAA
>NW_027115749.1:2975-3821 GCF_000696795.3 Halyomorpha halys | reverse complement strand
CGTGTTGTATTAACAATCCAGTACGAGCATTAGAGTTTCTAGTGTACCGATGAGTTTTTCTGTATCAAGTATGAATAATTAGGTTCGAAAAAAAAAAAAATATATTTTCGTGATTTAATGTAGTTGCTGAAACTAAAATTCGAGTCGAAACGAGATAAAGAAAATTAAGTTAACGTTATCATGACATAATAAGCTTATACATCGTTGTAAATTGTTTAACAGTGCATTTAAACAGTGTCAATTCGATCCCTTGTACAGTTCTTTTCTCTTTTCTCTAAATATACATGCGGGTGACTCATGGCTACCATTTATATCCACAAAAACCGTCGATGAATATTTTCATTTGAAAAACATCTTAATAACTTTTTACAATTGTTCAACATTGTAAGTTGTAAAACAAACAAATCTGTTCCGCTACAGCCTATGGACGTTCAGGGGACGTCAAACCCACAGGATTGACTCATGGGTACAGTTACAGAATAAATAATTATGTGCCACAGCCAGATTCGAAATAAAAATGAACATATAACAATTTAATATAATATACCCCAATTTTTTTTTTCATTATTTATCGCAGATTAAATTGAAAAACGAGCTAACCATGAGTCACTCGTTGGTAGGTTTGGAAAAAAACAATTTAAAACTAATCAAATATATTACAAAGCACTTTATAACAGACAACTCGGTACAAGTAGCAGTTTTCATGATATTAGCCAAAAAAAATGTTGCTAACTCGTTGTTTAAAAATAAATATTGAGTTTTGAAAAACTAGTCTAGGAAACTATTATTCGTATAAAATTCTATTAAGGATCTATTTTTTTTTCTTTTTCCCTTGCTTCCCGCTAT
>NW_027115749.1:0-1299 GCF_000696795.3 Halyomorpha halys | reverse complement strand
TAAATAGTCAATAGACTTTTTAAATAGGCAATTGTTTGAAATAATTTCAATGCATATAAGGTTTAAAAATATCTGTTCAATTATAGAAAAATAAATTCGTAAGAATTGCAATGGATGCTCCTTGGTTTGTAAGAAACAGCCAATTGCATCAGTAATCACAAATAGAGACAATAGAGGATTATATAAAAAAAAAGTTCCACTCCCAGTTACCTACAGTTAAAGGAGCAGTGACCTAAAACTTGGGTAACCCAACCACAACCTGAAGACTGAAGCCCAGGCTGCTGCATCCTGTTATAAGTTCTATATTTATCAGTTCTGTTATTGTTATTCTAAAATTTTATTTTATCTTAATTTATTTTTTTTCACTTCATCTTTTTCTTCAATTCACTTTCTTTCTTCTTTTCTGATAGAAGTCAATTATTTATTTTGTTAAATCCATAAATGTCTTTGATTTTGTTATCAATTTTACTTTTATCTTTTACTAAGAATTATTATTGTAACCTATTTATTTTATCTTAATTTTTTTAAATTTATAACATTGTATATAGTTAGGGGTGTCTTTTGTATGAGCCTATACCTCCCCCATAATCAATTGTTAAAAAAACGTACCTCTTGCATTAACCATGTAAGGCCCACTAAGGCGTTGTTTCATAATGAATGCTAATAGTATTAGTTCATTAATACAAGTATAGAAAGAACGTGTTAATAACACTAATACTTATGTCTCTCATAATAGGAATGACTGTTAGTGATATTACAGGAGTTAAAAAGTACTAAAGCATAAGTTACTATTGTACAATTAAGTGTAATTGTATTAAATTAAATCTGGAAGACTAATAGTATTAGTTTGTACTTCATTATGAAACAGGGGCCTGGCCGATCTGGGTCCTGTTTTATAATGAAAGCTAATAGTATTAATTGATAGTACAAGTGTAGAAACTAGCGTGGTAATAATACTAATACTTATTTTTTTATGATAGGGATGATTGTTAGTGATATTACAGGAGTCAAAAAATACTAAAATACAAGTTAATATTGTACAAGTCTGTGTAATTGAATTAAGATAAATCTACAAGACTAATAGTATTAGTTTGTAATTTATTATGAAACAGGGCCCTGGTATTACATAAATAAATAAATAAATTATAAAGAATTAAAACTAGTATACTCACGTAATCTATATAAAATAATCATTTTACGAAGTTGTGGGGTAAGAGCGAAAAAGGCGCATATGAGAGCCGATTAGAGCAAAAGTGGTGTATGTAACCTCCCAATTTTAACCACAGAAGAGGACCTATT
>NW_027115748.1:21568-21875 GCF_000696795.3 Halyomorpha halys | reverse complement strand
ATTAAAGAAGTAATAAAACAAATTAAACTAACTGCTTAAAAATGACAAAAATTAATATTGAAAATAAATTTAAACAAATACGTGAACTAAACTTAATTATAGAAATACTCAAAATAAATATATGAATAATATTTATATTACAATTTGTATAATGTTTAATATTTATTTATTTTGTATTCAAGTCCTTCGGTCATATCATTTTTACATTTAATTTATTTTCATTTCTATATCTTCATTTATTTATACTATAATATTCTCATTTGCTATTTTATTGTCTTAATTATTTATACACATCTTATATAATTTA
>NW_027115748.1:10550-18878 GCF_000696795.3 Halyomorpha halys | reverse complement strand
GTGAATTCCAGTGAAATAACAGCATTAAATTCTGTATCGTGTATATATATATGTGCGTGTGTGTATATATGTATGTAACGGTAATATAGATCCCTTTTACGGCCCTCCGTAGCGATGGATTTTGGGGAATTATGTATCCAATGACAGAGAATTAGAATCATGTAGAAGTATCGAATCTCAATTTCGATTCTTTAATTCTATCTGGAATACTTTTAAAAATACATTAAAAAATGTGAAAGGTTTCAGAATTCCAGTAGATGTAAGTTGGTGGGTCGAAATGGCTCAAATAGGATTTTATAGATGTCCGCGTCATCAAAAACCAATTGTGTTCCTATAGAACGCATTACTATTGGGCCCTGTATTTTAAAGCCCAAAAATAAGCCGTTTTTAAGATAGCACACGAATTAGGCAAGTCAATCCTCATTCCTCATTGAGGCATTACCATTGTCATCTCATATCTACAGCGGCATCTGTTTCTTTCCGATCTGGGAGTTAGATTTTATTTCTTAGCAGTCCCAGGGGATGAAAATTCTACCATCTCATTCCTAGAATAAGTCAATACCGCTGTATATTGAAAATTATCAGGTATGGGGTATTAAAAAAAAAAACCTGACGACTAAAAACGACTGCATATAATCAACACAAAGAAATTACAAAACAATGAATTCCGTGCAGCTATCATTTTATTTTTAAACCTTACTTTCTTTTTATTTGTTTACTCATGATCATCGTGAACGCTAAATTTCATCTCCAGGTTATGTTCTATATGCTCCTGTTAATTATCACAAAAAAAATTCAATTATTACTAAAATTGTTATTTTGTGGTATTTTATATGCTTCGAAGTATTTCGAACTGTAAATATACAACAGGTCAGGTATATTTACTATCGTGTTACATCACTATAGTAAACAAAAAACAGAAGACTTTTTTTTTCATTATGAAATCTGCTACTGGAGAAGTTTAATACGTCTGATTAAAACGAAATTTTTGTTTAAATAAATTCATTTTTCTCCATCTAAGGAAAAGCTCACCTCTCAATAAATTATTTAATTCGATTTTACATATTCAACAGAGTAACCACATTTTAAACAAGAAGTTGATCAATGTATACAGTGAAATTCGAGAAGAGTGAATGTAAGTGATAGTAATGTCTTTACACTTTTTTTTCAAGTCTACAGAAAGTTTACTCGTCTTCTGATATGTTATGATTATCAGATGAATTATTCAAATATTCTTAAACACAAAGTTTATTTATTAAAAAAATTTTGAAACTTGTTGATAAAAATCAGTTGATAAATATCCTCTCACTCAGTTATGACTATTTAATAATTTTAACGGTCCTTTCTTGTTTTGTTTTTTGGATAATTTGGAAAAAAATAAGAAGATAGGCATAGACAGGAGACCAATGACGTCATTAAAATTTGTTTTACGGGATTGTGGATCGAAGAGTATTTTGGATATAGTAAATTTCCTTAAATTTATGATTTTAAAAAGAATTGTGACTAAATATTCAAAATGATCAATATGATTAACTATTAACACTGTTGTTCATGGAAAATGTAAGTAAATATTTCCTTAACTTTACGAACTGTACAATTTTAACTCAGTATTATTGTAATAATTTAAATATACCCGAAATCCACTAAACAACAAAAACGCGAATCGTACATAATTGACACACTGTAAACAGATCAACAAGCCTAAAAAGCCAGGGGCCGGTAGCGGCGGGGACCTGGGGCAACTGCTTGGTCAAGCAGGAGTGTCCGAGTGAACAATGGCCACCGACACAAAACAGGCCCTGTTTGCTTTGTACTAAATTACCTCCCAGTTGCCTACCTCGCTCCAAGAGGCACAGGCCAAATATTTGTACAATACCTCAGCCCTGCCGAGGGAACCCTACTCCACCAAAGCGCATATTTGATTATAAGCCAAACTAATTTCTCATTTATATTCGGCTGAAGCCTCTATCGATATATTAAGCTGCTGATGTCAACAGCCCTATCAGCTCCCCCTCCTTTCACGGAATCTGTAATGACTCGTTGACAGTTGGAGTGTTCGTCTACAGGAGTCACAGGTGGCACGGCCCCTTCTGAAACTTTAAAATCAGTTTAGATAGCTTTTCCCAAATGATTTGATCCCATACACTCCATTATCAGATTAAAATAATGGGGTGTAATAAAAAAAAAAAAAAAAAATGACCGTTTTATCAAATTCAAGATTTTAAAAGACTGTAAATATTTTAATCCTATTGAATATTTACCAAACCTTAATAATCCCTTTAGACTATTCTCTAAGCTCGTTTAATCCCATCAGACTTCTTTTTAAAAAAGCCTCAGTTTAGTTATTTGTTTCAAAGAAGAAACATGACAGTGTCCTACGAAACTCTTGTAATTTTAAGGCATTACTGCAAAACAAATTTCACAACCGCTAAAGCAACTCGTAAAATAAGTAAATATGAAGGGAAGGTGTCCTTGAATTGTGCGGCGTTGGTTTGAAAAAATTAGCAGTGAAGACGACGTTGGAAAGGAAGAATAGCTACGTGCGACAGATAGTGGGTCGAAAGATACTGTTAGTCGCCATCTACTCAGCATGGGGAAGATGAAAAATAGCAGTAGATGGTCCCTCACCAATTTACTTCATAGCAATCAGCTAAGAGGTTAGACATTTGTGAAAAAAAGTTTAAAGAACTGGGTTCGAACTCCTGCCTCATCAGCCATATAGTTCTGACCTCACACCATCGGAATACTACTTGTTTCGACCCATGGCCCATTTCCTTCAAGAAAAAACATATGATAATTTTGTGGAAGTTGAAATTGCGGTCCAAGAGTTCTTTGACAGCCATCCCAATGAATGATATCAGCGTGGGATCGGCTATCAGATGACTAATCACAGTAGATAACAATGGATTATACGTTGAGTATTAATTGTATTTTATACCAAAGAAATAATAATACAAATGTTTAGTTAAAAAACGGTCATTTTTCAATATACTCCATTAATTAATTGTTCCACTAAAATAAGAAAGCTCAACGTACCTGGAAGTTTGAAACCAATACCACAGAGAACGCATCACTGAAATCTAATAGATGAATCCTATCGTACTTATATTATCAGAGGCACAAGTGTAAAACACTAAAACTATATCATTATTTAGTGTGTAAAAGTTCATAAAATATATATGGGATACAAATTATTTAATAAGGATGTGTTCAAAAATTAGGTATTTTGCAAATGAATAAAGATTAAATTACTAGGTCGCTACATAAGTCGTGTATAAATTAATTAGTGAATTAAACTCTTCATTCTAAACCTTATTCGACTCAGATATAAATTATAAAGGTAGTTATGTGGACTTGGCGGTGTTGTGCTATTTAATTGTGTGTACTAATTATCTCTACTTTTTATTATTTAAATAAATTTCACGGAAAAAGTTGAAGAAAAAAATATAATTTGTGGTCTTATGAGGCACTACTAGAAAAAAAAAAGTATGCATAGGTAGCACCCAAGGAAATTTATGTGGAGGATTGTGAAAAAGTGATGTATCGTAACTAGATAATGTTTGGTTCAGGCGTTTCAATCTTAAGAGAGCCTTTAGATGGGCTTAAACAAATTAAACAAAAATTAAAAGTATGTCATGCTGAATCACTCCTGTCTCTTGGTCTGGATCCGTTTGCGATCACTCTACCATTATCGTCCAAAGTAGGGGTTTTTAAATATTACGGTATGCCGCCATTCCATAAAGCTAAACTGTCCAAGTGCATGATCCAATACAACACTTCTACTTTTGTTTCGTCTGTCTTTTGCTAAGTTAAATAAAAATTATCAGGATTGCAGGATGTCAGCATCTCCCTGTCTGTCCCACCCTTCTTACAGTCCAGATGTTGCCCAACAATTGCGCATCTTTTGAAAGGATGTCAAAGAAGGATCTGAGCTTTTGGGCCATAGCTAAAAACTAGTGTAACCAACAAGTTCAATTTCTGGCAGTAAGATGGGTTAAAGCAATTGACAACGATGTCTTTAAGAATTATTTGAAATATGTAGATTTTAAACTGACTGTAAAATAACATTTATTTTCATGTATTGATTGTAACTATTTTTATCCATGGTTGTAAGGGTACTTCCAGCACATCGTCCGCAAACTGTTGACGGTATATTAATTAATTATTAATTAGAAGTCTTATTTAAAAGTACTTCAATGGTACAAAAATTTACTTACTTGATACGAAGATATACGAATCCAAGTTAAATGTAACAATTTTTTTAAATTTCATAATATACCTGTAATGAAATAAATAATGATATAAATAGTATTAGGCAGAGAATTTGGTTTGGCTCCACATCTATACACCAGGGGTGGCCCAAAAGTCGATCGCGAGGCCAATTTTGGTCGATTGTCGATCGCTCGCAATGTCTAGGGTGGAATTCTATGTACCATGGAATTTGAAGCGATCGTAAAAAACAAAACTTTCAAGCAATAGTTTCAGACATATTTCAGATGGATCATAAGTTATTAATTATCCATGGTCATTTAATTACCCTGGATGTGAGTTTTTTGGTCCTTAATTAGGTTAATTGTAACCGGATTCGGATTTTGCTAAGTCTACGGAAACCCACCCGCTAAACAGGCCAAGACCAACTGTATCAGTTTTCTTAGGTAAATTTTTAAAGTCATAAATGTGGTTTGAATACAATATTAAGTGAACAGGAAGCGGTTTATAAGCACTTTCGGTAATTGTCCCCTCCCATCGCAGTGCATTAAAGATGGTATCGCGGCAACAGCGTTCTATCCATCTTTGTATTGTTCCGACGGATGCCATTTGTGAAAATGAGATAGTAGTGGTTGCGGTTTGTTGTGGTAGTAACAAAGGCGAGTTTAATAGCCGATATCCCATTTTATGTGGCGTTGTATGTTGTGCTGTAAAGTTTCCTCAAGTGAGTTTCCTCAAGCAGTTATCTACAAGGACTCTTAGGTTGGAAAAGGTATCTTAGTAGTATACAATGGTTATGTTCCTCAGCTACCGAAGTTGTTAATTAATGGGTAATCTGGAGCAGCGGTCTAATGAGATATTAGTTTTTATTTTTTTTTTTATTTAACAATTCCATTTAATTGACAAATTTATAATTCTACCTAATTCACTCACTCAGACCCTTAGCAGTGATCCGCTACCCACATTCGATCCATTATACAAATTAAACTAATTTATCATTAGATAGCAATGTAAAAACAAACCAAAGACATAATATATTCAGCAGTAAATCAGTTTACGGAAAAACAAATAAATAAAACCACATAATATATGGTTATATTCATTATTGTATTCTTTGAATGAATAAAGACTAAAATATATTTTTCTGATACACTTAAAAGCAGTCTCTTATATGCAGTGACTCTCACTTGACTTCACATTCAGCGACATCACTAGTCAAAACTCATTTATCAAAATCTATCAGAGATTCATGATTCAACCAACTTCCAGGGAGACAGTTACTGAACACAAACATTCCAGTGTATCAGATAATTTCACTATTTCTCCTCGGGGTCTCTTCTCTATACTCAACACTTTTCAGTCTAATAGAGAAGGAATACCTCTCAGCCATCTTAATCCTTCCCCAAGGATCCCAAGCAAATACATTCAGAACTTGCAATTCCCCATTATTTGGTCTCTGGGAATTTTAAAACATCTATTTCCTTTAAAACTCAGATTCAAAGTTTTTACAACCGCAATACTTCCCCTTACCTTTAGTTAAGCCAGCTGGGGTTCTGAAGATCACTCCTAACCCAATTCTCCCATCGACAATTTGGTTTACCTCATAATTTACTGATTTTTTCTTTCGTAATTTTCTAATAATTAAATACTTTCAAATTATGTTGTTATTCCTATAGTGATTATCTAATAATCAACATGCAAGCAAGAATTCGCGCAAAACAAAAGTCCATAATAATCTTCTGAATTGCTCTAATTTAAATATTATAGATTATTACATCAGTTCATAAGGGATTACTGTATTTTGAAAGAATATGTATATATATTTTTGTATAAATTACAATTAAATTGTTGTTTTTTTTATTTATAGTTATATAACTCAATTGAATAGATGTTTACAAGTGCATCATTGGTTTTCCAAAGGTGTGTTAAATGATATTTCAGTTAAACAAGATGAAATAAAAGAATGCCTACGAGTCTAAAAATAAAATCTTTAACCTCTCTAGTCAAGGTTCACATACAGATAATAGGATGTGACAGGCAAATACAAAAGGAAGAGAAAATAAGAGAGATAGCAAGGAATTTATATGAATTAAAGGATTCACAAAATCTTTGTTGGGAGAATAATGTAATCATTTAGTAAGATGTATTACATACCGGTGGTTTGGTTAGCACATAAATTTAATAGATAATGGTTATTAGCAAAATCAATGACATTTCTGACAACAAAATGATAAAAAGGAGAATAAATAAATTAGAACTGTTACCATATATTTTTAAATTGTACATCATTAATATGATTTTGAATAATTACAATAGCACCAGAATACTATATTTGATACAAATATTTTGATAATGATATTTTTCAGTTAAACATTATCAAAGATTTGGTTTGAATTATAAGAAGCACAAATGATAAAATATCTTAACACCAGGTAAAATGACATTAACAGAATAAACAAATTTGAAACCTTAGATAACATATTTAAATGAATAATAAAAAAAAGATCAACTTTTAGATGGAAGACTCAGAAGGAAAAACAAGGCAATGGCTCTGACATGCAACGAGGTTTCTTTAAATACGAAAGTATAAAATATGAAAATGAGTCTGTCTCTCCAATGATCAAAAGGGATTTTGAAAAATCCTCATTTATCTCAGTATCCTAATAGTTATTGAAGACATATGGCCATCAAGGCACCAAATCTTACAAAATTTATTAATTATTTCAATAAATCTTATTAGTCCTGAGGTAATCTCGATCAGAATCTGTCTCGAGATGAGTTTTCAAAAACTCCTCAACTGTATCGGTGTCCCAACGTTCAATGGCTAAAACCTAAAATAAAAACAAGAATAGTTGAATGAACTGATGTTAAATAATATTTTTTAATTCATGTCATTATTAGCTAATCATACATACTTCTTGGACATTACCAGACTCATCCATGAGCTTGATAATAGGGTCAAGTCCTCTTACATACCTAATTGTTAGGTTTGGAAATTTATGAGGTTTATCACTCTTAATAAAAGCTGAAAAAAAAATTATAATCAGAATTTTACATATATTTATAAACAACAAATCAAAATGCTTAATGTAAACATATTCTCTGTGGCTAGATTTTCAAAGATACTATGAAAGAGCATTCCTTGTTATATTATTTTAAAATTACAAAATGACATCTCGACTCAGATTGTGATGATAGATATTTTATACTCATCTCTACAAATGATTATTTTTTTTTTTTTTTAACTTTTCCAGTTGTGTTCACAGAGCTAGTGAGGATCCGTATCTTGTCTTGATCGTTTTGTTTCCAGAATGCTGCAGTGTATCTTTTTTTTTTTTTTTTAGATGAATTTTCCTATCTTTTCAATGAATAACAACTGCTTCTAATTTCAATTAGATGAGGATCAGAAATTGTCAAATAATACATATAATAGAGTGTGCACCATTTAAGATGACAGATACACCAAATGTAAGATGACGTTTTCACCCACTTAACAGAACTTCTTACATCAAACAGTTCCTACTGGTTAATTAAAGAGAAGCCTCTCTATTGTGCCTTTTATTCATTTTAATAACAACCTGCTAATTTGTATATAATAAAGGAACCTACTTTTATAAAGGAATATTACTATTAATATTAATGGGATACTATTATAAAATATCATTGACCATAAATGTATTCAAGAAATTGGATGGAGGATGTGGTAAAGAAATCCTTTTACACTGTTTTTTTTCTTTCATGGAAGCACCCTCAACCAACTATTTTTATAAGAAATAATATAATTACATGTCATGGAAAATTACCTTGTATTTGTGGATAAGCTCCAAATTTACAAGTACAAACTTCTAAACTAGCTCTTGGATATCTTTTGATTGCAGATGAACCTTCTTCCCGTGTACAGCAATTCAGACAGTTCTCCCTGAACATATACAATAATAAATAAAGATGTTTACTTATTGAATATCAAGAGAGCATATTGATAAGAAAAACATAGTTCTAACTAATCTGTAATTATTTTCATTTCAAAAATCAAAATTAAAACACATAACTACTCTACTTTTACAATAAAAGAAAAATATTTATAATAATCCACACAGCGAACCAGAAGGTTGGATGCCA
>NW_027115748.1:0-10500 GCF_000696795.3 Halyomorpha halys | reverse complement strand
TATATATATAAATAAATAGTTGACCGTATAATTACAAATTATGGAGAAGATGGTCACAGTAGTAGTCAAAAGAGAAACAAAAATTGTTAACCACTATTTATTTTCCAACGTATTGCCCTACTTATTAGGGCTTCTTTAGGGCTGTTCAAGTAGATAGATTTTGTGACCTTGACAGATGTATGCTTCCAATTTTCTATGCGTCACTAAAGCTATCAACTTGAACAGCCCTGATGAAGCTCTATAAAGTGGGATGAAGCGTCAGAAAATAAATAGTTAAAATAAATAAATAGCAACTATTTTTGTTTCTCTTTTGACCGCAACCTTGACCATCTTCTCCATAATTTTAGGTAATACTTTATTTTCAAAAACATGTGGCGCTGTTTTTCCCTTGGTGTTTCCATCTGTACTAGAATTTTCCACAAAATTTTATAAATTTTTAAATATTTTTGATAAAAATAATAAATTTAGTGAAGAAATAATCATACTTTTCACAACAAAATAAATCTAATATATGATAGAGAATATTTTTTCAAACTAAATGTAAATATCAAAACGAATCTCATTTGGTGAAATGTAAAAAAAAAGTTTTGATAATAAAAAATGGCTAATATGTTCTACATTCGTTTGTTTCTAAGCCTTAAGACACTTACTCATTATATGACTAAATTAACCTATTTAGCATAGGAGCATTGATTGAAACATGCTCCTCAATCATAATTAGTGAATTTACTCTTAACATTGGACTACTTTGCTCCTATAAAATATAAATTATTAAAACACAATACATCTAAGACATGGACTCTATCAGAGAACTTTATAAGAATACGCTATTGTAAAATAATTACTTCATAAATTCTAGATCATATTTTGGTAATTGGTCACAAGTAGAACACAAAAGACTGGCTTTATTCATGCCCAGGGCCCAACAATCTTCAGCAGTAAAACTTCCATTACATTCATTGATTAACACCTGAAAATAGATTGTATTTAATATTTCTGCTATATACTGTTTGATCGTTTTTATTTCATTTTATCAACACCAAACATCTTATAAAAATACTTACAACAAATATCAAAGAGGCTAAAAAAATAATTAAACGATGCATTTTAAAATTCTGATCCTTCCAAAATTTCACTAAAATACGTACATTACCAATTAAATCACGGAAATATTACCCTATCACAGATAAATAAATACTATCGGCTGATAACCCAATCACTCATTACATGGCAAGGAGTTTTGAACAACACAAAACCTTCCGCAGGTTATCTTTTGATGTACGCGATCGATATATCGATTACTAAAGAAATTGCAAACTATTTATTTTTAAATTAATGGAAAACACTTATTCGATTTAAACATACTATTCAAGTTTGACTGGCTGAAGATCTTACTTGTGACTGTTAAATTCACAAAACTGATCGATGAAGAAGAATTCACAAATTGAATTGAATTCTCGATTGAAGATCGAGGAAGAAGAATTCACAAAACGGTAGCTTTGTAAAATAGATAACTATTTTATCCTTTACAAAGATGGTAACAAGTTTGTTTTTTTTTGTGTGTGTAATTTTATATAAAAGAACGATGGTCTGGGAGCGGTAAAAAAACGATGCAGGGCTTACTGAATGTAGGTAAGAACAAATTTTATTTTTGTTCGTACCTGCAGTCAGCAGGCCCTGATGAAGCCCTGCAAAGTGGTGCGAAACGTTGGCTCACACCACCTAAATGGTCTAATTACTATTGGATGTTTTTTTTTTACTCCACCCGGACCAACATCCATTTATCTATTATTCATGGCCAATCAGTGATCTTCCTGCATAATTTTATATCTCTAGTCTTTATGTATATTTCAAAAATAAAGGATCAACTTTTTTATGCGATAAAATTAAAAATTTAATAAATCACTCTTGGTTAAAGCAATTCAATGAAAATAAATTTCAGAAGACGAAATAAAAACTTCTATTACTTGATTCTTACAGAAAATGTTTGTTTATAATTTTACAAAACAAAAATTTAATATCTCGTGCAATTCCCATTATTAAGTGTTGTCATTTCATTGATTCATCTGATTTCTATTTTCCTCCTCTTTCAAATTATTTTAAATTGTAACTAAATTCAATTGGGTTGTTGGCGTAAATTTTGCATATTTTTGATTTATTTTACATAGTTTCTTTAATTTATTTTCTAGTACTTCTACTTTTTAACTCACCTTCCTCGACGAACTCTGAGTTGAAAAATAAATAATTAAAATCTAACAGACGTAAGCACTAAAACAGTCATAAGTATTGAATTTTTTAGCTTCGGTATGAACTAAACCATCGCTAAATGAATAGGTGTGTTGAATCCGAAGTTATTTAAATATAAATATAAGAATGTCATACTTTATTCTATTTACTGCTAATTCATATCAATCTTCGATTCTATTGGTTTATTAAATGAAACCGAAAAGGTGCGTTTATTTTAAATTGAAAAACAAATCCACTGCTTGGGAAAAGAATTTTTTAGTAAAAATTCCGATCAATGAATTACTAATTATATAATTAACTACTTCTCTAATTATGAGTAAATGACGAATAATGCTCAACCTCGGGGGTATAGCTCAGTGGTAGAGCATTCGACTGCAGATCGAGAGGTCCCCGGTTCAAACCCGGGTGCCCCCTTGATGTTTTTTTATAATATAAATATTTTGTTACAATTTGTTATTGCTTAAGTTTCACTGTGATTCTAATAACAATGGCCTGAATTTTTATTAAGAAAAAACTCACATTTTGCCATATAATATGCAATAAAAATATTTAAATATGTAATGAAACAGCTAAAATATCTATTATGCACATAAAAGGATCTGAATAAAGAAATAAATAGTTGACGAGATTCAATAACTAAACAAAAATTAATTTTGTTTTTTTGTTTTTTTATTTTGTTAAATGAAAATAAACTTAACAATTAAAAATACAAGACACACTTTCTTAACTAAAATTTCCAAATAATAAACAATTACAATGAGTAAAAGAAAAGCAATAATCATTGAATTTAAGAAGGGTAACTAATTGATGTTATTAAAATAATAAATAAAACACAAATTAGGAAGAAACCTAAATATATTTGTAAATAAATGAGAAATATGATGAGAAAGTTTTTAAAGTATGAAAGTTTTAGATTGAAGCATAAAAAAATTTACAAGATATACAAAAACTGAGAGGGTTTGTATGAAGTTTTTTTAACTAAATAAACTTCATACAAATCATGCTATAAATATATGTTCTAACAGTTATTTAATTTGTTTTGGTAAGAAAATTTAAATCATACTGCTTTTAAGGGATTGTGTCATGGGTTAGACAATATCTTTTAATATCTAAAAACAAACCCTGATAAAGTTACATGCCTAACAAAAAGAAAATTAACAATAGACTCACATGTATTTTCATGTTGATCGATCAGTGATTTTCTTTTGCTTGAAATATGTTTGAGCAGTAGCTGCAATAAACAATTTTTCCATGTAAATTTGTAAAAACTATTTCATCTTAAAAACTATTCATGACTGTGTCACTTAATTAAACTAATTACAATCAATAAATATTCCAGTAAGAAAATACAAAATAAAAATACCCAATTTGTTGAATTTTTCGATTTTGTTGAAGAGTGTTGACAACAGACATAAAAGACACCATGTGACATTTTCCTAACACTGCACGAAAGTAAGTTAAACGGATATTTCTCTTCAAATAATAATATACAAAGAATTAGTATTTTTTCCTAAGTATGGAACTCCCCTTAAAGTGGGTATAGAAGAAAGTCATCAATCTACACCTCAAGGTAAAGTAAAAACCACAAAATAAACATGTATTATAACACATTTAGAGCAATTAAAATGGAGATTAAGTACGTACTTCACCTATGAGGTGCAAATATTGCTAAAGAAAATCACATTCCTTATTCTAATTTTATAATTGGGTTACAAATTGTAAATAACTAAACATTTAAAAACAAATTACCTTTCTATTTTACAGATGAAAGTAAAACATTAGCAAACAAGATACAATGGTGTTCTCTTATGGTTTGCAATCAAAAGAGAATATAGTGGGTGATTTAATTAAATTCCTATTCCCTGAAACTACAGGCCATGAGACCCGAGTTTCGATTATTTGGGTGAGTACTCCAACAATAAAATGTATTTATTGTTAAATGTAAATACTTGCAATAAAATAGTCATAAATTCTATAAAGATACAAAACTTTTGAAACCTCAGTCAATAGACTGCTAAAAACATGAAATTAAAATGGAAGATGAAGAGATATCATATCATAAACCAATTCCATGGATGAATTTGGTAATTGTGTAAGAATTATACTTGTTTTCTAGAAAAAATTTTTTAAAACCAAATCCAGAACATTTCAGTTCCAATCAAAGCTCTACATCGGTAGCACTAGCTTCAAGAAATTACTCATATTAACTTCATTTTCTTTGATAACTAAAGCTTTCCAATAACTGGCTCATCTTCTGAAGAGAGACTTTCTTAAACTAAAGTGATTACACTACCGTTTCATGCCTAGAGGTGTCCAATATTCAATCTGAGAAGCATTCATTATTTCAAAGGATACAATGAAGTAACATAACTAACTAGTGGATTAGATAATTCTACCATTATTTTGTTGTGTTTTTAGTTCTCAAATCTGTCTTAGATTATGCCTCCATCCTAGTCATCAGTGAGTGTAACCAAGAGCCATCTCTATCCTTCCTCAAGGATCCAAGGCACATACCTAAGTGTATGTGGATATGCTAAGGCATTTTCTCTCTCCACATAACTGTAGGCACATATCCTATAGTGTGGTTCCTATTCTTCAAGGGCCTAAGGGAAATATTTTGAGGACTTACCACACTCAATTGTTGCTGAATACCCTACAGAATGGATACCATCCTGTAAGGATTTAAGGGACACATACCTGTAAAATTTTTAGATCGTACATGATTTCAAGATTGATTCTCCATAACCTCTGATCCTCCTGTCCTGCTATTCTTTCTTTTAGCTAAACCTGATATCTTAATGCGGAAAAGGAAGAAGAGGTGTCCTCCACAGGACTGGAAACTATGAATCTATTGATGCATTGACAGTACCTCATAGTGTGCTGTGGTCAAAGAGAGAAGGTCAAGAAAAAAAGATGAAAATGAACATAGAGGCATTTATTGATTCATGAAAACAGTTCTTAAGTAAAAGATGATAGGCTAACAAAATCAGATAACTTACCTTAGATGCACTTTCCATGATTGAGAATTATGCAACAAAGGAACAAAGGAATCATCCTATTTCGATAACTTATAGTTTATCACTAATTCAAGAATGGTTTAAATAAATGTTTCAATAAATTAAAAAAATAAGTAAACCTTTATTTTATAACATATTTAATTTACCTTTACTAACAGCCAACAGATCAAAATTACCATTACATTCAAGTGAATGGAACTCTTTAATTAACATTTGGTACAAAATTAATAAATATTGATTAAAAAAAGATCTATTTCACAACAAAAATATACATACTATCTATCACAACCTTTAATAACCATAACTTTCTTTAACCTTCAATCAACTACTAAACAGACAATAACTTATATTTATCTGAACCTCTTTTGATTATAAAACCTTGAACATTGAGAATTGAAATAAACTGATAGAAGTCCTGCACCTGCAGGTTAAGTGATTTAATCAAGTCTTTCATTTCTGCAACACTGAACGTATCTTTATTTTCAAAACTTGCCTTCTTTTGTAATGCTCCAATAAATTTCTTGGCCTTAAAAAAAAAAAAAAAATTAATCCAAGCATAAAAAAATTCTTTACAAGGAAAGATATAAAGGTTTTAGGCAAAATGCATACAAGTTAAGACAAATTTTTAAATAAACCTCAACATTTCTAAAGATCCTACCATGTAATTAAAAATAAAAAAGTCATACTTTATTACTTAAGTTTATACGAAAGCTTCAATTTACTACTGTAGTTTTATACAAATGCTTAAGTTTATTATTGAAGTTCACAATCATTTTTATGGGAAGTTTGAGGGTCGAACGGGTCTGAAACAAGGCGATTCTCTATCGGCTATCTTATTTAATAAAGCACTAAAATACATTATTCATGTCAAATATACCAAAAAGGGTTCAACTTTAGGTGGGAAAATACCTGTGTTTGATTAAGCAGATGATTTTATATTATTTGGTGAGGATGAGGAAACTATAAAACTAAATACAACTAACAATGAGTAAGGGGAACTAGGTCTCGAAATAAATACAGATAAAACAAAATATACAGTCAACAGTATAAACAGAAGCAATTTCAGTGATATTCAAATAGGGGGAAATACATTTGAACAGGTAGAGAGGTTTAGGATTTAGGTTCTACAGTAATTAGAAAAAACAAAATTGACAAGGAAATAAAAGCAAGATTAAAGGTGGGAAATGCTTGTTAGTTTTCTATTTCGAAATTGCTTAGCTCCTTCTGTTCAACAGCTTAAAAGTTAAAATTATATAATATTTCGTATAAATCCATTGTTTATTACAATAAAAACAATACAGGCAAGTTATTTATTTCAAATAAACAAAATTAAAGGTACTTTAAAAGATTTTTTAAAAATTCTTAAAGATAAAGATAAAACCTAGCTGATATATAAGGCCATTTAATTGTACTTTGACTTGCCGAGTTTAATCAACATCCTTATATCTGTTTTCAAGAAAATTTAAAAAAAACGAAAAATCTAGCCTAAAAACTGGGACTTCAGGTCAGTCCATTTTGTCGACAAGCTGCTGTCAAATCCCTGCCTTAAATTTGTAATTTTAGTTCTGGATCACTTTTTTATTTGAGCTACGCTATTCACAAACACAAACCTTTTTGTGAGACTTAATTATTTGGACTGAAGGAACCTCATAACGTGCATTTCCGTTGAAAACTCGAATTTGAAATTTTGCATGATCCCAATACTTTTCCTGACAATACATTCCATGTATAGGTTAGTGAAAGGTAAATAAATACCTTAGAGCCTTGGCTCATCCCTCTTCCATTTTGGGAAAGGTTTGGATCCAAATTTCCTGTAACAACATCCCTCATAGACCATTTTAATAGTTCTACAATATCATTTGCATCATCAGAAGTGGCTTCTTCGCGAAGCTCAAGTTTGGCCCTCGCCTTTCAATGCAAAAAAAAAAAAATCAAAAGTGATATGTTAATGTAAAACTATAGATAATAGTTTATTTATTTATTAATAACTTCTTTGAACCTACCATATAGATAAGGTCAAATATAGATTTCAAACAATTCAAGCTTATTAAAAACTACTTATTTTATAAATATACCTGGGTAAGCCTAATCATAGATTCCAACTGCCTGGTAGTAACAGGTGTTGTGTCTTGCATTTTCCTCAGTTCAAGATAAAAATCCTGAAGAACCTTAGCAGCTTCGACGCTCAACTTTGGGTTAGGGACATATTTACGAACATATGCTATGTATTTCCTTAAGAGACTATGTGGCACTAAATCAATCGGCTCACCGTATTTTAATTTTAATCTATCACTGTAAAAATAAAATGAACATAAAAATTGTGGGAGAGTATTCAAATTTTTTTTTATATGATAACAAACATACACAGATATTTAAGAATATAATCATACCTCAGAGGTTGTTTTGATTCATCGGTATCTGCTATGAAAGAAGATGAACACATCGAACTAGCCGACATAAGTTTATTCTTTCCTTTGAGTCCAGCATGCAAAGTCATTACATGCTCAGACAGCATGCTGTCTAAATGCTGAAAAAAAAAAAATAAATAAATAAATTAAGGTCAGATTATAGCTGTTTTACAAAAATAATTTTATGATTTAATTTAATTCTCACTTCGTCAGGTCTGTCCAGCAAGATAAAAATCAAATCAAATCTTGACAGCAAAGCAGCACTCATTTTGAGATTTTCTGCTATTGTTTTTGTCCGATTATAATGTCCTCCAACAGGATTTGCTGCAGCAAGAATTGAAGCATGTGCAGGTAAGGAGCACACAACACCACCTTTAGCCACACTGATCCTCTGCTGCTCCATAGCTTCAAGGAGGGCCTTGAAAAATCAATGAAATAGTTCATTTTCAAATAGTTTAAACGATAATTCTATTTTTCAACACAATGTAATAGAATGGCAAATTAATTACGAGAAATGGAAGCTTATTCCTTATAGAATGAACATGATAAAAAAATATATCAATATTTGAGGATAAGTTGAAATTAACCTGATGTTGATTGGTCATTTTATCGAATTCATCAATACAACAGCAGCCATGGTTAGCAAGAACCAAGGCTCCAGCTTCAAGGGCGAAATCTCCTCCAGATTCCTTTACCAACGTCACTGTGAGACCAGAAGAGGATGTTGTATTACCACAAACGTAAACTCCTGCATAAAAAAAAGAAAAGAATAAAAGATGAAATATTGATAAAGTATAAACATTCAAAGGATAAAAGCTAATTTTCAATTTTGTTTGCTGACTTAATTTCAAATTAAGTTGAAAATTAATTTAGAATCAGTAACAAATTAATGTTTAAATTAAGAACAACTGAACAGTAACTTCTTCTATCTTTAATAAAATTACTCGGGATTTGTAGTAACAGATGCATATAAAAATTATTTTATTAAAATAAACAAAGAATAAAAGTAAATTTAGTTTTATTTGTTTTACCCCTCGGAGACACTTGAGCACAAGCATGAAGTAAGTGTGATTTTCCCAATCCTGGATCACCAACAACAAGTACATGAGCATCCGCTCTTCTGTTAGTCGAGGAACCACCAACCAAAGCTAACAACAGCCCAGCTTTAACCATTTCATGACCATAGACTGTTGGACAAAGTGAATTGACAAGTAAACGGAATCTTGCTTCTTCGGCATGAATTTCCTGCAATACATAATAGCTACTACAATTTTTTCTGTAAGGGAAGAGTTTAGAACAAATTTATTTATTTTCAAAATGTAATTAATTTAATTTTTTTAATTTTAACAGTGTAATAAATTTTCCACATGACTTTGACGAAAGGAAAGAAAAAGATGAATAAGAAATAAATTATCTTTTGTAAAACTACAATTAATTATACATTTTATTATTTATAAAAATGAATAATTCATTTAGAGAAACACAAATAAAAGGGAGCAGGCAAGCAATTGCTGAGTTACTAATCAAATTAAAATAACTTTATTCATTATATTATTAATTACGGAGGGACTACTTTCAAAAAAGTTAAGTCAATTTATAATAATACTAACGATTATCAAGACTTGTTAATATGGACAATAAACAAACAAAGAATAAATACCTGTATAGCATAATAATCTTTAATTGAGAATTCAACGCTACAAAGACTTTGCCTTCCAGAATTGACTCCTGATTTGCTATTTACGACAGACACAGCATCAACATAAAGAGTAAATAGATTAGCTGATTTTGATTTCCTGTTTTCCTCACTATTTCTTATCTATAGGAAAATTAATTTACATATTAATTTTTTTGTTTTTGTCTATTGTTTAATCTTAAAAACAAAAACTTTAATTATTTTTACTTTGACAATTCCAACGATTGTCACATTGTCTCCAGGACCACAGGAATCAACTAAATCGTCAGTCAGGTCAACTTCAATTGTACGAGGAACTCTGCCACCTTCACTCTAACAAGTATAAAATCAACTAAAAATTTTGTTGCAATACTATTGGCAAAATATATTCAAACATTTCAGAATTATTAACCTGTTCGTCTGCAACACTTTCTTGAACTTTCATAATCTGGTAGCTCTTGGTCCGTGAGAGGTTTGATGAGCAAAGTGGGGTGAAACTTTTGGATCTACAGTTATCAGCTTTGCAGCTAGCAGGCATTTTATAGACCCCATCCTTAAGGGGAATGGACATAGTGGCATAGCATGTGTTGCAACCAAAGCCCATTGAAACACAAATAAGCTTATTACCACTAACTCTTATGACTGTTCCTCTGACACTAATCAGTTTACCTTGAATGAGACATAGAAAATGAAGTTGACTGAGAACAAAATAGTTATTAATACTATATTAATGTCCCTTTTTATTGTAATAAATTAAGTGCTCTCATGAGCATTTTCCTTAAAAGTCCTAAGGTTATATTATATAACATATTTATGAAACTTATAGTTGGCCCCGAGCTTGATTTTTCAAAGAAACGAGAAACATTATTAACGTTTGCCATGAATATACACTGTACAATACAAATTCCTAACACAAAGATTGTCCTATAAAACTAAATATTTCAGAAAATAATTAAGTGAAACATTGGGAGCTAGCATGAGATAAAGTATACATTTTTCATATCGCAAAGGCTAAAGCAGCACTGATTCTCCTTCTATTAAAATTAAGGAAAAGATAAAATTATAATGGCACTCAATAAGAAGTTAATTATGATAGAAATTGTCTACAATAACACAATCAACTTTAGGATAATGCTTACAAATTCATCTCTGC
>NW_027115747.1:194188-196245 GCF_000696795.3 Halyomorpha halys | reverse complement strand
TTAATTTATTTATTGTGATTCACAACTGTACAAATAATAAATACAATAAGTAAAGATGTTGTATGTTTCATATATACTTGAAAATCTTGGGAAGGGACCACCCATTGGTTTAAATTAGACGGTCCCGTGTCCATCTTCTTTTCAGACGCCTCGGAGGATTATCAGGGATTGTTATGGATAAAAAATTAAGAATTAATGGGTTAGGATGGTTAAGGAGTTTGGAATGATAAGACGCATATCTGTTTTGGGCCAAATTTGCAACGAATGGGATGTTAAGGTCTTTGTGAATGAGTTTGTAGCGAGAGGGACCAAGTAGTTGGACCACAACTCACCAGAGCGCTCCACCTCGAGCCTCACCGAAGCTCTCAAATTTATAAATCAGTTCATTTTGTAAAAAGACATTGTCATTTTTGTATATTAATAATTTCTGTACATACTATTTAGCAATCTCTGTACAATGAATAATAAATGATAACGATGCAATGCACGAACCTATCTCAAGCAGACATGTACCGACCGCTTCTCGGTCACAGCCGCATGGACTAGACCTATAAATAAGGGACTCTAAATTCCCCAATTCGATCTTAGATCCGCACCTTCCTGGGTCTAGTCATGGCATAGATCACTCGATGCTTACACTCTACCTGAGATAGAGAGGTTTATTGCCGTTCCATTCTCTTAAGAATTGTTTTTTTTTGTTATGCTCATAGACTATGTCCTATCTCCTTTCCTTACTCCAGCAATCTTAGTCCGCCGGCTTCATCTCCGCAACTAAGATTGTAACCTATTTCCTATCAGTTTCACTGGCCCGCCGCTTCATCTCGGTAACCAGTAAGCTGGCTCCTATCATGACAGTTCTGGTCCGTCGGCTTCATCTCCGCAACTAGAACTGTTACTCTGCCTCATTTTCTCTCACCTAGACCTCCTCTACCTAGTCAGTGTCCAGGGCTCATCCCCTGGCACGGCCTTCCTTTCTTAACCATAATTGAATACGTCTTGTCGTGGGCCTTCTGTTAAGAGACATCAGGCTGGAGAAATCGCCTCAGACCAGACAACCCCGACAAGTTTATTTGTAACGTAATAAGGGGCATCAAGGATTTTACGTAGGATTTTGAGATCTGTAAAATAAATTCAGTAGCTACTGATCTTTCAGTACGTCCCATACAACATTTTTCTGAAACGTTGCTTTTTAAAAAGCTATATCCCGGAAAATATTTGACGTAAATAATTTTATTAGGGCTTATATTTTAGCAAATTGACTATTACTTAAATGACATTCTCTTAGGTTTTCTTGTGTTGTTCCTAATTTTAAGTTATAGAGCTTCGAACGAAAAATTAATGTTTTTTTAGGGTTTTGAAACAGCCACCATTTTGTATTCCCCTACTTATACTTAGGAGGTTCATCAGTTTTGACTATTAATTATACCTAGTTTTCATTAAAGTAATCAATAATTGGGGTGAGATAACTGCCTTTTTGTCTTCTCGGCTCTTGTTATATAACGGTCTGAAACAAAGTAAATTAGATTCTATTCACTCTTTACTGCTCAATTCCTTTTAAAATAATGTAGCAGAGGAAATGAAAGAGATAAGAAAAACATAAATTTTATATTAGATTATTTTAATGACTCCTAGAAATAGATATAAGACAATATAACTTGACCCTGATCCGACAATGAATAAGTGTTATTATGTTATTATAGAATTTGCGGAAAATTATTTAAGAAAGAAAAAATACATTAAATTAGTTATTGCATTAGGAGAGCGTTAAAACATTATGGCTGAATGCATACAAGCTATTGAGGCCGTTAATTGGAACTAACAGTGTTTGCTAAGGAGAAGAACTAATTGATGAAGTTGACCAGGCAATTAATTTAACTCCTTCAGCTGTCAAATAATTAACTCATTCTGACGTTTTAGTGGGACCAACTGTTAAGTTAGAGGTCGCTCGTGCTGTGGGGTGTAGCGCAATGTGACTGATGTAGTTAATTCATTTCAAAACTTCTTTATTGTAAAAAAAGTTTAGGTTAGTTGTATGTTATTACTGATTTGGATATTGT
>NW_027115747.1:190301-194138 GCF_000696795.3 Halyomorpha halys | reverse complement strand
TTTTTTGACATTGTGCTTTCGCCAATACTTAACTTATATATATATGGTTCCATAGAAACAGTGGCGTTCCCAAAGTAATTTTATGTATTTTTGTATAGCTCTTATAGATTTTTTTAAAAAATTAAATTGATCCATTTTTCTTTTGATTTTTTTTCCCTTTTTTAATTTCATATTTTGTCGAATAATTATTATTATTTATTTTTAATTTCCAATTTAAGCGAATATGAGCGGGTTATCATATTCGCTGAGATTGTGGAAACGCAACGAGGATTATGACTCATAAAACTCGATTGGTAACACCCCTTTCTCTAATGTTTTGAAAATTTTTGAATAAAACTGGTAGTTATGATGAATGATGTTCCTGATTTTATATCGGTTATTAGAAATAATTCGTCTTTTTTTTTTGTTTTATTACTTCTTTTCAACAGCAAAAAAACTTTTCAAGTGTAATAGAACATATTACCTTATGTGTGAACATAAGATAGTGATACCTATATCCTGTATAGTTCAACTGTGAAAAAAGACATTTACTAACTGTCTTTTTGTTATTTAGTGTACAGGTACCTTTGCCTATACTTAGATTAGATCCACCTGTTTCATTAAAATAAGTAAATTTTTAAACAAGCCTATTTTCATTTAAATCTAGTATGTTTGAATAGAATTAATGATAATTTTTTACGATTTTTTTTTGGATTTTATCGAGCTGATAAACGGTTCGGAATAACAAACTCTTTACTCTTATTAAGAAGGAAATCATTTCATAATTTAATTTTTCATAAAATTCCATTATTACAATTAAAATATCCTCGATCGGCTAAGTAGACTGAAATGCCTGTACAGATCAAGAATTCTCAGGAAGATTCTCAATTATGAAGACATATTTTACGGGAAATTGAATCCTCAAACGATTAAGTCCCTTTGACCTGTTTTATCTTCTGCACCTTTTGTGCCGAAACCGAAAAAAATACTATGTGTTATTTGGCGATATACACTTTCAGGAGTTGGATCGATAAAAATACCGATACTAAAGCTTTTTAGAATTCAATTCTGCATCTGCATTCTTTTTCGAAAAGAACCGGAAGAAGTTACTAAGTAAACTTCACTACCAATAGGAACTTCATTTGCCGTTATTAATAATTACTATGTTTAATTTTAAAATCTTCAAAAAGAAAAAAAGGAGATGTTAATCTTGAACATTCCTAAATGTTGAGTTTAATTTCAGTTTGGTATAAAATGGCTGTCATACAGCATTACTCTAATTTCTCTTTTTACGACATCACTATTAGAAATTGAAAAACTAATTTATGAAGGTAGATCATTATAACTCAGTTATGATCTAACTAATGAAGACTTGGGTGATTCAGGATTAAAAAAGCCCGAAGGATCGAGAGAATCAACTAAATCTTGTGAGAGTCGGTTCATTGTGTTCAACTAATTAATCTGTAGCGAGAGGGAGCAAGTAGTTGGACCACAACTCACCAGGGCGCTCCACCTCGAGCCTCAACGAAGCTCTCAAATTTATAAAACACTTCATTTTGTAAAAAACACATTGTAATTTATATATATTAATATTTTCTGTACATACTACTTAGGAATATCTGTACAATGAATAATAAATGATAACGATGCAATGCACGAACCTATCTCAAGCAGACATGTACCGACCGCTTCTCGGTCACAGCCGCATGGACTAGACCTATAAATAAGGGACTCTAAATTCCCCAATTCGATCTTAGATCCGCACCTTCCTGGGTCTAGTCATGGCACAGATCACTCGATGCTTACACTCTACCTGAGATAGAGAGGTTTATTGCCGTTCCATTCTCTTAAGAATTGTTTTTTTTGTTATGCTCATAGACTATGTCCTATCTCCTTTCCTTACTCCAGCAATCTTAGTCCGCCGGCTTCATCTCCGCAACTAAGATTGTAACCTATTTCCTATCAGTTTCACTGGCCCGCCGCTTCATCTCGGTAACCAGTAAGCTGGCTCCTATCATGACAGTTCTGGTCCGTCGGCTTCATCTCCGCAACTAGAACTGTTACTCTGCCTCATTTTCTCTCACCTAGTCCTCCTCTACCTAGTCAGTGTCCGGGGCTCATCCCCTGGCACGGCCTTCCTTTCTTAACCCTAATTGAATACGCCTTGTCGTGGGCCGTCTGTTAAGAGATATCAGGCTGGAGAAATCGCCTAAGACAAGACCCAACCCCGACAAATCTTTTTGCGCTGAGATAAAGCCATTGAATCCTACAGGTTTCCTTTCATATCGGTCTATTGGAACTTCTAAAAGAATTTTTCTATACCATTATTATTAGTTCTAAAATCAATTAACACTGTATGGATTTTGACTTTGTGACTTACAATTTGTTCTAATGGTACCCACAACTAGGCTGTTAACAGGATAATTATTCATAATTATTCTTCTCTAATATTTCTGATTTTATTTTAATGTATTTTTGCTTAAAACTATTGTTGACATACTTAAGTAGACTTCGAGACGATGAGTGAAACTCTTGGCTCTCTTTGGATGAAGTATCACTTCACAAGGATAGCTCTTTTTGAAAAGTGAAAGGGATTTTTTAGATTGGTTACTGAAGTCTCTTAGATTAGTCTAGAATCTCTCTCTTTCTATAAATATGTTCCTACACGTCTTTAAAAAATAATACAGCAGTTCATAAATACAGATATTTCAGTGCATGATCTATGAAGATTCCGGGAAAAAAACAAAACCTTTCGCGCTACCGCCAATAAAGGAACTGTGGTTCAAAACTTCGTTAGGGGAAGTACTAGTTCTCGAAAACGGTTTTTTAAGAATTAAGTTGTTATAAAGGATGTGATTTGTTCAAGATCAGGCTCAACTGCCAATTTTTTCATCAATTGAAGGTTCCCACTTAATAATAGTTGTGCCTCAGAAGGACCTCGAACCCACAGAGTTAATTCACGACTTACAGGATAAAATTTCTCTTTCACAACCGGATTGTATCCGGGTCCGCAACATCGATACACAACGTCCTGATCAACGAGCTACCCCGCTTCCTTATTAACCCTTCAATACTTCATAATAATCCTTAATTTTTAATTATGGTTTCAATTGGTGAAATTTTTGTTGCACTTCTACAGCTATGAAATAAATCTATTATATTTTCTTTCAAACGTATGAAGTAAATACCTTAAAGTCTTCTTAATTTTCATGAACTTGAGTGTTTTAATAATAGTCTTTTATCTAGATCTTTCATTATTATATTTTTTTTATTAACAAGAGTGCTTATTTTAATGAAAATAGGCTTATTTTAGTAGTTACTTATTTTACTGAAACGAATAGATATGACCCAAATATAGGCTGTATTACCTCGACTCTAATTAAACAACAAAACGACATCCAGTGTCTTTTTTCGAAAATTATTCTTATCGGGAGAAGCTACATCGCTTTCTAAAATTCTCGAGTAGATAAAATAAACCTGTTCCAATGAAACTTTAAAAGTATTTTATCTAATTTTAAATATTCCTTTCAAGAACGTTGTGTGACAAAAGCGCTTTTAACTCCGTCAGAGATATGCAGGCCTCTTGTAAAGGAAGTCAAAGATAAATGGCAATCTATGTGGAACGAAAGGCCGATGAGTAAATTAAAGATTATTAAAGGGGATGTTAAGCCCTGGGGTACCTCCTGTCGCAAATGCCGTAGAGAGGAAGTTGTACTGACTAGGCTGAGAATAGGTTACACGAGGCTCACCCACTCCTATCTTATATCAAAAGAAACGCCTCCGAACTGCCAGTATTGCAATAACAATTTAACAATAAGCCATGTTTTCCAACGATGCCCATATTTTACACCACACCTC
>NW_027115747.1:163900-188810 GCF_000696795.3 Halyomorpha halys | reverse complement strand
TAAATAATAAAAATTATCATAATAAAAATAATAAAATAATTGGCTATCCATAATACATAAAAACTGAACCATCATTTCAATGGGCAACCAATAGAATTGAATCAAAACTAAACTAATCGTGCATATAGATGTGATTATAAATACACTAATTCATCCCAAGTGTTAATTTGTACTCGTTTGGGTTAACTGTTTTATTAAATATTTAATATCTTTATCTCATTTATATTTACCATTTTTTTCACGCCTGTGTACTGATTCTTCAGTGTCATTCTTCCCAATGTTATAAAGCAATTGTTCTTTACGATTTTGAAAGATCAATGAATAAAAAGGCAGAAGCTACACCACTCGCTAAAATTTTATTTCCATCGCGCGTGCATGGATACACGCACACAATTTTCCTCCCCTGACCTAGATGCACAGCGGACTAAAAGGCCCATTGTGTAGCTCCTGATATACTGTCATAGCATCCCTTGCAAATCTTCACATGTTTGGGCCTGAAATGACGCTGACAATTTGAGATCATATCAATAGGGATATTAACCATAATTGAAGAAAAATGTCCTCAACAGACTAGCAAACCTACACATTATATAAGCCATTGGTAAAGTAGATTTGAAGACTATTCTTTTTTAATCGAGTAAAATTCTAAACTAGATAGAAAGATATTGTTGGCTTTCCCAGGTCTGCTTCACCACGCCTGAAACTGGAACCGATTACCTTTCATTCCTCTTTCACAGTTGGGTTCCACCTTTGGTTGCTTAGAATAATTGCTTCCCCAAGCTTCATTGCTTTGTGTCTTTATTGAGAATCCAACCTGTCTTATGAACGTTGCTCTAGTTACACAATGGATGGTTCTCCTCGCTTGGATTAATATTCTTCCAATATTAATCTATGTGTCCCTTTTTGAATATAATTTTGAAAATGACAAATATTACAAAGGAGCAGGCTCCAGGTAATTTAAAAAAAATATGTTTCAGTATTCTGTTATATGAGTCTATTTCTGAGCTCCCAAACTAGATGAGTTTGCTTAAATTATACTAAATTCTTGTAAGATACATCTATAATCAACTAAAACATATTTAAAGCTTCAATGAAACACACTGTTTATTTTCAAATTTCAGACAGCGATATAGCTATACATGGGTATACCTATGACTGTCGAAAAAAAAAACTTACATGGGTTGTGTATATTTTTATATTGTATAATATTCTATTTATTCAGGTTATATATATTTGTTTCATACAAATTAGTTTCCATCAAAGTAAGCCTTTTTTATTAAAATCTGTATTTTCTAATATCAAAGAAATTATTACTAGGGTTTTAACGAAATATTTACTTGAAAGACCCTGTTCGAGTGATTTTCAGGTAAAAAATTCTAACTTAGGGAAAACTAAGAATACTTTAAGGGCTACCAAACATACATCTGAAAGGAAAGGCAATATATTTATTTCTAAGCTTCTGTAATACAACATAACTATCTCCAATTAAAGCAACTGAAAAAAAATTTGGTAATTGTACATTTTTACTCTACTTTTGTTTCATGATAAAATATACATTAACTTTTAAAAACAATCAATACTCTTTTTCAGAACATTTTTCAATTTTTTTTTTTTTACAAAACCATTCTATGTCTATACTGGAGCACCTATGGTGACAGGTTAAAATTGCACCAATTGATTTCCAAGTGTATATGATTAATTTTTGAAATTGGTGTGAAATCTTCCTATGAACCGATTAAATTTGTTGTGCTTTTTGACAAAATATATTCAAATAGATCTATAAAAACTTTTACGGTGTCGTAAAAATGTTCACCTATACCTGCAGTCAGTTGTAGAAATGTTAAAACACAGCGTAACATCACTTGTAAAATACTTGAATAATGCTCTACACATACATAGTACTATAACCAATTTTTCAATAGTTAAAAAGATATCATGAGTCAGTGGATCTTGATTAAAGATCAGTTTGGGCAAAGAAGTTTCTTTGTGAATCACATTATCATAGTAAGTTTGGAATGGAATAGTTCTTGACAGAAACGATCTCTGCTAACTGAAGGAGGCTTTTAAAGAAAGTCTCCTTTCCTTAAAAATCTCTTGTGCTGAATCATACCATACCCATTATAAAAAAATTAATTTATCAATTATTTTTTATTGAATTAATAACAATTAAACGTGGATATTTTTGAATTAGTATATTTAGAATAAATTATTTACACTTATCTTAATAATTTAAAAATTAGAAATATATAAAAAAAAGAAAAGAAAAAGAGATATTTTACATGGAATAATGGAGGGGAGAGAAAAATACCGGAAAACAAAAGATTATTTTTTAACTGAACTTGGCAACCACTTATAGGTACATTTCTTATCTTTCGCAACTTTCACTACCACTGGAGGGCTACACTCAACCATCCAAATCTTTCTACATTACTTGAGCAATGTTAAGTCAATGACAAATTATTTTTAAACTAACAGTTTCCTTAAATTTAGATTTACAGAACATTTTAATTCTGAAGTTCTTAATCATACGGTAGATGTTCAATGGCTCGTGATTTTAGGAGATTGTAAGGCAGCCGGAGAGCTTACCGTAAATCATGAAAGAGCCAGAGTTTGCTCGAGAGCATAAAATGTAGAATGAAAACGAATGGTAGGGCTTACTATTCTCAGATGAGACGCTGAATGTCTCTAGGATGATTAATGGTTCCGCTCCTGCTCTCCTGGGTCGGAGACTAATTTCAGGTATTTTTTCGGGTTTTGCTCTAATTGCACTACCACAACTAGTTCGGGGCCTTCGAGTAGAAGCTAAAATTTAGAACTTAAGGAGAGCAGCTCGTATATGTTAATTTATCTCATAGACTATTTAATATTTCAGTTGTTGGAAAAATCGATTCGATATGTTGTTGATTTTTTTTAAAACTAATTAATCCAAATAATTAAATAATATTCAGTTACAGAGGAGGTTTCTGCGTCAAGTTAATATAAAGCTGTCTTCTTTGAAAAAGGAAATTAGGATTTTGCAGGGAGAACAAGTGAAAACTGCTCCTATTTGTGCTCTATTGAACGAAATGTAGATGTAAATCGGTTATTAACTAATTTGATATGTTAGATGGTACGAATCTAATTGGTTCCTTGCAATCACAGATTTCTATCGAATCAGGAAAAGAAATATAAATATATAAAGTGTTTCTAATATACGTTTAGGGTTCGAATCTACCCTAATTATCGGCTGTGGCAGATTTCTGTTTCAGTGTAACCGTGTGGGTTTGGGAACCCTCTGTGGTCCAAACATCCTCATATCAGATTTTTACCCAATCAAGAGTACCCACTACTCTTGATTGGGTAAAAATCTGGCGGTCGAGCGTGATTCTGACCAAATTACCTCCTTGCACAACCATTAGGCTAGTAACAGTACTTCCATATAAAGCACTGCACCCCTAACCCTAACCCTAAGCCCATCATATATACAATTAACTGATATAATGTAGGAAATTAACCATATGTGAATTTGAAGAAGGTTTGGGAGGGCTGAACAAAAATAAATAATATTTTTTGATTATCTAAGGGCTGATATGATGGATGGAGATGTGTAAAAGAAAAGACAATCAGGACTGACGGATCAGTATCTTTGCCCCACACATCTCATCAGCCTTGATGAAGATTAACATTGTGGGTTGAAACATCGGTAATAAATAAATAATTTTTTCTTCCACACTGCAGCCCTGACCAATACCTTAAACAAATAATATGTAGTCTGAATCGAAAATTTTTAAATGTATTTCAAGTTTTAAACAAGGAGCAATGTTTCCATTTTCGCCTGTCTGTCGGTCTTAAGTCGGTTTGAATTTGTATTCAGATATAATTGATCAAACTGTTGGTCCGATTTTTACGAAATCTTAGTGCTATATTGATTTTATCCGATTTCGTCTACTACCGTAGTATAGTATTTTTAGGAACATTTATATTTAGATAATGGCTTCTCCAATCTGGTTCAAATTTGAAGGAAAGTTGTAGTTTAGAGTAAAATGGGACTGATATCAATTTCAAAGTTCCGTCAAATACTTTTACAAACGGATGAAAAAAAAAATTCATTCAAGATTCATGTAAGTTTAAACAAATGCAAGCCCTGTCTATGTCAATTTCAAAGACATATTCTTAACTTTGAAACGCGGGTAGTTATCTACCCAATGAAGTATAGAAAATAATTTCTAGAATTCGAGAAAAAGCAATTAACAGCATCCATATAAAACAATGTTTTGTTCTAAGTTCTAATGGTATGAGTATTTTTTTTTTTATTCAAATACTTTTTATGATGATACTGTGACATGATATTTCGCTGGTATTACAAATCTTTGTTTTGTTTCGACATGATTTTGTTTTAACTTGAAAAATGTTTACTCTCATACTGAAACTTGAATTTTTTAGTTACCAGTTTCCATTTCATGAGTTTTCATTGCGGTTTTTACATTTTTATTTAATAGAAAATAATTTTTAAAAATTTAAATTGGATAAAAAGAATTGTTTGGTTTTGGGGTAAAAAAAAAGTTAGTGAGTGACTTTGTTCACGGATTAAAATTCTTCATAAGTGTATATAGGTATACAAAAAAGTGATCCTAATTTTCCTCCAATATATATAAAGCTTCCCTACCACTTCTATTGGTTCAGTCAATTTCATCAGAATCACAGGAACAGTAGTAGCTGTAATATCAGAAAAGATGGACTTATATCGCTTTGAATTTGTACTTTGACATCTAAATATAAAACAAGTGGAATTTTCTCTCTGAATCTGAGTAAAAAAAATTTTTTCACATCTATGATGAATGCAAAATTTTCTTACCTTTGGAATTGATGGAGCAAATGATGTACTAATTTCAGACAAAGTGTCTGATTCTGGTGCTTTTTTACTTTTTTGTGTGTGTAGATTAGCAAATGCATTAAAATAGGGAAAGATACTGAACCGTAGCTCTGACCCTGAGATTTAATGTGAAATATGCCGTGGAGGACTTTATGCCCTGTCCCTGGAGATAGCGTGCACACCATTCGTCTCAGTGACACACTCCCTCAGTGTTCTCCATCATAAAAACGGTAGCTACATGTTTGTGTACTTATCTCTCTGTAAGGAATAACTAAACAAGCATATGAACCTTTTCTGGTTTGCGAAGAATTGATAGTATCCATATATATTCGAATTAATTTTAAGACGGTTCTGTGATAGTTTTTAAATATTTTTTTTTTATTTATTACAAATTAAATAAGGTTATATAATATATCAATTTCCGCGCTATATCTTTGTTTTTTTAAATTACGTATTCGCTTACGTCACTAGTAAACCCCTTCAACCTTATAAATCCATTATCCTTTTATCTTTTTGTGAGTTAAGTATGATTTAGTATGATCCAAGCAATTTTTTAAGCTATACTTTTTCTCTGTTTTGTTTTTCAGAGGTTGTGGTTATTTTTATTTTAAACTGCGAACTTAATAAAAACAGATGTTTCTTATAAGATTGAATCGAAAACGGACTGCGAACTGTCTTGAATACCAAAAGCCCACGTATGAATGATCATAGTGATATGTTTAATCTTTTAATAAGTTCTGTTTTTTTGCCTGTCGTGTATTTTTGAAACACCACTATCTCTTAACTATTCATCTATATAAAAGTTTCTCAATTATTCATGTTAACTATCTCTGACAGACTTATAACCATACTTTTTTATTAACACATACTGGGAGAGCAGCTTTCGGTTTCCAGTTGTATGTTCATCTCTTTGACTTTTTTCCCATTTTGAAGGACGTCATTTATTTGAATAATAATATATTGTGTGTTTCTATTGTGGGAGGAGAGATATTCTCAACCAAACACAGAATACTAAGCGAATTATAACACACGGTGTGAATAACAACCTCAGGGTCATAATTGTTTATTAATATTTAAATAAATGACGCCCTAAAAATGGGGAATACGGTATTCGATACCGACAGCTGCTCTCATAGTATACATATAAAAATGAATAATTGAGGAAATTTAATTTGGAATATTAAAATAGCCTACTCTGAACTAAAAAAAAAATTAAAGTTTCTCTTTATTATCGAATTTATTACTCAAAACAATTTCTACTTGTGATGCGTTAATTTTGAGCACCAAATTAAACTAAAAAAAATATTTATTCCTTCCCCTTTTCAAATGGCCAAATTAAAAACGGGGAAAAATATAATCATAAAACATTTACGTCCTTTGGAACAGATTATTGTCAAACATTAAAATTTTAAGTTTGATATGTAGGTTTGAATAGATAGGAACCAGTTCGTTATTAAATTAAGAAAGATTGACAATCAGAACAATATCCATCCCATTATAATGTTCTGGTTGTCCGGATCAGCTTGTAAGATTTAAAGCTGAAAAGATATTCGGTTAAAATATTAGATAATATGAACAAATAGATTTCCATTCAGGCCTGTATATGTCAAAGATATCAACGAAAACTGGTATTTCTCAATCTTCTTGTATTGTTTTGACATTTCGATTACCTAAAAAAGTAATTGCTTTCCATATTTTCTCCTATTTGGAATATTTTATCGGGCTATTTCATTCAGTTCAGTTGATTACTTGAACTTCATTATATTTATGACATCGAACAACCTCCTTTTCAATAGCCTTATCTTTGACATACGATTTTTTTCTCTTTTATTTACATAGAAAACATTATATTTTAAAATTTCTAAGCCCCTTAAATGAGTAGGGTTTGATATTAGGGGTGGAGGGTAACATATGATATAAAACTATTTTACTGTATTTTAGGAAGGGATTGGGGGAAATAAATATGACTGATATAGTTGGCGAAAACAGATTTGTGTCTTCTTACTAATGATGGGACTTTCCAGTTGTCTTCTTGTCACTAATAAATGTCCTCAGTCGAGTCTGAGACTGTTTGTGTTTGTCACCTTTGTGAGCGTATGTTGGTGTTGAAGTCTGGAATAGTGGATTAGTGTAGGAGGTTATCAAAGAATTTGGTCGTTCTTTGGGTCCAAATTACCAATGTGTGAACAGCCTTTAGTTCAAGACCGGAAAGTCGTATGAAACTGAAATAACAAATTTAAGAAGAAACTGTTTCATTTAAATCATAAATAAATTTCATTATACTTTTCTTAAATTTTTCTATAAAAACGACTAATAATTTATTTAAACTCAGTCAAATAATGTAGAAATGATTATTCTATAATATAAGGTCTTGTCCTCTTTGAAACAGTCTGATCGGGATTAAATGATGAATTTTTCAAAACTCTTCCCCTAAAGTACCATTAATTATTTTTAATAAATATAAACTATGGAATGATTTATAATATAAATTATGGATAATTAACTTATGGAGATACGAGAAAAAAAAAGTTTTATGGTTGAAAACATATTTCTGAAAATAAGAGTAGTAATATAGTAGATGTCTTATATATCCTTGGAAAGCCTAAGATTTTGATGAAAAGTTATGAAATATATACAGTAGTAGAAGGTAAAAAAAAATGATAAAAATAAAAAAAAATAAAAATCGAAGAGGAGTTTTAATTTATAAAGAAGGCGATGTGCTTTTAAAAATTCAAACACTAATGTAATTTTAGCTTCCTCATCTGTGAGAGGTTCTGATTTGGGGTCAGTCCTATCCTGTTTATTGTTGGCAAATAGTGAGTACATTCTTCAAAAATATGTCTAATCGTGAGAATGGACTGACAATATTTGCACGTTGGAGGTGGCAGTTTTCTGATCAGATGAGAGTGCGTGAGGAGAGTATGACCTATTCTCAAGCGGGTTAGAGCAATTTGCTCCCTGCGGCTGATGCGGTAGGATGTTGACCATGTTTTTTCTGATCGTTTTATTTCTTTTAATTTACTCGGAGAGCTTTCATCCCACTTGGCCATTTTTCTAATATTTGTAATTTAAGGGGTGTACTGAGTTCTGATCGGATAAGAACGGCGGTGCCTCGGCCACGGAGCGTGAGTGCCGCCGCTTCAGACTAAAGTGAAGACATGCAGTTTTTTCTGTGGAAATTTGTAAGCCAATAGATGTAGACCAGTCTCTAGTGACGTTCTTCTTCCTTTCCCCAGGGACAGCTAGTCCTCAGGTGAGGACGCTCATTGGATTTTTTCAATATTAGATCTATAGTGTTCTTGATTAAGATTGCTTGTTTCTACCTCATGTAGCGATAATTGGAAAAATGCATTTTGGCATTTAATCGACTAACTAATTGTTTTCATATTCATTTTTAATTTTATTTTTATTTTATATATATATATATTTTTAAATATCAGCTGTATTTTGCAAATACATTTCCTTACCGAGAGTGTATAATGTATGAGGAATATCTCCTACCATTTTGTGATCAGAGAGCCGTTAAGATTTACACCTCGTTGGCGTCAGACGGTGTCAAAGGGGTCCTTTAGTCTGCCATATCTTTAATAATTCCCCCACTTTAGAACGTTTCAGTTATCATCATTATTAGTATTTATAGAAATAGTATCAAGGACTAAACTAGAAAATATACTAGGTAGATTGTTCATATTTTCTTCATATTATATATTATTTAAAATTCATATGAAACGTCTCTACAATGCTAAATGTCAATGATGATAAATGACTAATAAACATTGTGAAAATTATATTTATGATATTAATTAAAATAAAATATACTCAATGTTTATTACCTCTTATATGAAATTAAAAAATAGAGAACTATTCATCATTTATCGTTTCATAGTTTTGGTTTCTTCTTCTAAATAAACCTGACAATAATGGACTAACAGGATTAACGTTCAGTGATATAGTATTTTGGATTCATATTGTCCAATGTGTATTACACGCTGCCCATAGCCCAGCACCATAGTTGAACAGATATAAAAAACTATTTCCGATATTGACTGTGGGAGGAATCGATGTTACAAGGCCATCAGGCTCCTACATAAATATCTCTGAGTCTATAGGATAGTTTTGATTATCCTGTATTTTGGTTAAGTAAGACAATTTACATTTATTAAATTATTATAAAATTTTGGAAATAATTAAAAATAAAAGTTATCCTATACTACAAGATTTCTGCTACGATTGGAGTTATACAACGAAACTTCATTTCTTATGCTGCTCTGACTCTTTTTTGTAATTTTATTTGGATTTATTTGTTTTTAAGTATTCTCTTGTAGAAAATAAAAAAGTTTAAATGGTAACTACTGGATATTTAGGTCCAGGCTACATCTAACTTAGTCAACTAATTTTTAAGGACAGACAATTTTCTTTTTATACCAACTTTAACTATTCATACTATTAATATACATATTTATATATAAATGAATAATAGTGGAACTATAATTTTGTGGCTGACATTTATGTTGTTTGATATAACATAAACATATAACATAATTTGTATATAAATAGAATATATAGGACTTTTTGTATTACTGTGTCTTTTTTATTTTATTTATTCCAGTATTTTAAAATGAACTTGCTGATATTTGTTTTTCAGCCCTACTTCATGATACATTTATCTCTAAACATAAATTAAAAGTTTATATATGTATGTACAATTTTTTAATAAGATTAGATACTTTTTTTTCTGTGAAAATATTTTAATGGAGACATTTTTTTATAGTTCACTTTTATAATTCATAATTTTGTATTTTACTATATTAATGGCATTATTGTTTTTATTATTTTAATGCCATGGCATGGTTTTTATTATTCAGTTTAATTAGTTTTTTAGCTAAGAATCATTCAAATTTTAATTCATTTTCTCGTAGCGAACCAAATAATTCTTTGGTTAAGGCTTATCCTGAGATGACAGATTTGTATAATATAACCTTGGAGAAAGGAATAAACTGCCAGGAAAAATGAGGCCGAAAAGGTAGGCCTTATGATGACCAGAGACGTGGGAGAGGAGAGGGGGCGAGTACGAGGCAATCACTGTCTGCCTTTTATTTCATTACAATGACGGAAATTCCTATTATCTCCATGTTTATCTAGCCTCCGTGGGCGTGGCCTCTTCGGGGTCTCTTTTGCTTTGAATATGAGAAGGGCTACATTACACTCCTTTCTCTCCTCGAACAAAACGAAGATTTATTTATTTTTGTTTCATTAAATAACATCGAAAACAAATCACACCAAACTATATCTGCTCAAACACAATATAGATAATCTATCGCGTAAAATATGAAATAACCTGATAAATTGAATTAACCGAATCATAAAGTAGCTTTTCTTTTTTTCATCTCCTATAATTGATTATGGATAATTATATCCTGCACAATGTATTTCTATATCTTAATTAAGATGTACACTGTTATGTCAGTGAATTTCATTTTACAAGATTTGATAATGCTATTCCAGCTTATTTCAAATTGGTCTTCTATAATTCAGAAACTGAAAAATAAATTTTTACACAAGATTGCCCACCACCTATCCTCCGCGTGTTACTTTATATACCTGTTATATTGCTTTTGTGCATTTGCAAATTGCACCAAGCTTCTGGTAGGGGTGAACCACTCTGAATATTTCTATATTTCTGTAACCTTTCTAGGAAATTTCAAATTTCAATCAGAAGCAATTTGAGATATAGGAGGAAAGAACGTTTTGAAAATACAGTTTCTAATTGGGAGCGAGTTGTGATCAAAGTGAGTTATGATGAAGTTTTATACCTTTTTTTCATTTATTCAATTAATATTTTTGTATAGTATTTGCTTAGAGACATAAATATTTGCTTTATAAGAGTTTCGTAGAGCTAAAAGACATGTGATTCCATAGTAGGTGAAATAGAAAATTTCTCTTTTAACAGTTTTAACCTAGATAAAATAATTCCAGTTTGAATCGAAAAACAATAGAAAATTATTATCTAATGAATATTTAATGAATCAGTAGCTAATATATAAAAAAAATTCTAAACACATAGAATACAAATCGAATCTGCTGTTATCCAGCAGTGTGAGTGCTATTAAATAGATGGAGAGGATAGATGTGATTTCCCATACTCCACTTGTCACCCAGTTCCAATTTCCACATCATCCGTTGCCTGTCCTCTTGTTGATCTGGTTTTACCAATCCTTATCTGACAACGACCGGGGCGGAAAACGCTTCAATCGAGGATAACGTCAGTGCTCTGTTGACATCCGCGTACTATATCATCAGCAATATCAGTTATTTCGGTGTTACAGGAGATCCGGTCATTAATTTACTAGTATGGACGATAGATAATTTTATGCTTCAGTATTTTTATCCTCGCTCTCTATTGACGAACTAAAATTCAACCTCTATAGTCAGAATCTCAGCTTGAGCATGTAAGTTTTCCTTGCGTATCTAATTTTTCTTACATTCTTTATTCCCCATTCTCCACATTTCTTCTCCCTTATTCCTTCCTTTTTTGCCAGAAACTCTGTATTTATTTATTTATTTTTTACTCATCTTTATAACTGTAAAATTGTTTTACTCATCTATATAACATTTTTGCCCATTGTATCATATATTTCATTTTCTTTCATACATTTTATTATGTTGATTTAAATTGTTTTTCATTATTTTAGACACTACTTACATATATTATTATGTTAATTCTATTACTCACCATTTACATTTTCTTCCACACCTTTCATTATTTTTATTTCTTTAACTCTTTCTGTTTTTTATTTTTTCATAATGTGTTTTATACTATTCAAACTTCTATGATATTATATTATATTTTATTCTCTATTGTTATCAATCCACTAATATCTCCTTCTATTGTTATTAATCAACAACTTTTTTACTTTATTCATTGTTATGTATATATCCAAATTTGTTTGTTTATTGGTTGTCTTCAATCAGAATACAGGTGCGAATAAATAAATAAATAAAATTATACATATTTTTTTTTACTCTCTTCGGTGCTGATAAACGTAAGGATAGAGCCTTTGGATAAAACTAATTTTTAATCATTTTAGAACCTTTATTACAATTATTGTAATAATATTATGTACAATTATTATGAGAAACTTCCAATGTTTTATAACTGAGACCATTGTCATTTACTAAATTGTGTCATTTTCTGAACTTAGGCTATGCCAATTATGATAAATATTGATTTTAGGGACCAGGAGTGTTTTCAGTCTACTAGAAAAAATCTGTCTAACGAAATTTTCTGAACCAACACCAGTGCTTTTAGACTATTTCTCCCAGTTTCATTAATTTTCCCCAAGCCGTTTGGGCTTCGTTCCAACTTATTTTAATCTCTTAAAGCGAATTCAAAATTACGTCGTTCTTTGATATCCTAATAAACAGTTACTGCAAAGTAACCAAAAGGTCTCATAATAAACAAACTATTTTATTATCATGAGAATTAACAAGGTATGACGCCAATAAGTAACATTAATTCCGAATAATAGTAAAGGTTAAAAGTTTGTAGTTGGAGGACTAATTAAAAAAATAATTGTTTCTACATTCTCTATAAATCAAATACATCTGCGTTATTAAATTTTAAATCTAATGTTTTGATCAAGTCTGGTACCCAGGACTGCTATACAAGATCCGTAAATTCCTACCCCCTACATACTTCCTCATTATCCATTCTTATCTCTCCGACAGATTATTTCAAATAAATCACAACAGCGCATATTGGCCCTTATTGCGTCAGTGTGCTGGTGCACTTCAGGGTAGTATCCTTGGTCCTATCCTTTATACAGTTTTCACAGCTGACATCCAAACCCATCCTAACACTATCCTCACCACGTATGCCGATGACACATGTCTGTTGGCAGTGAACAATGATCCTTACATTGTATACCTTGAAGAATGATGCCAAAACTGGAGGATTAAAATGAATTCCAATAAATCCCACCAAATCACATTTACCGTTCGTCGTAAACCTATGACCTCTTGCCCTACAGTATCCTTTAATAATACCCCACTTATTCCTGTCCAACAGATCCGTTACTTAGGATTACATCTGGACAAACGACTGACATGGAATCCTCATACAAGACTAAAAAGACAGGAAACTGCTCGTCGATACCCACTATTAAAATATTTACTAGAAAAACGGTCTAAACTACCAATTACAAAAGACCGATCTACATGACTATTTTAAGGTCTATCTGGACATATGGAGTTGAGGTTTGGGTCTTTGGGTTTGGTTGGAGTTGAGGTTTGGGTCAATCCTTACAGTCCAAAATCCTTTGTAAAATGCTTAATGCTTCTTGCATTATCACAAATCAAGTCATCCATTTCTTCCATGATAAACTTCCCAACCACCCAAATCCACTTGTTTCTATCCTGGCTTCTCCTTCATTACCTAATAATCCCCCTAGGCGTCTGAAAAGAAGACGCAAAGTGCGTCCGTATATCCGGCTACAACCATTAGTGCCGTATCTACACGGTCAGCCAGCCTACCGTAGGCAACTCACAACAACCGCGTGTAGGAGAGATGATCCTACTCTGTTACAAATTGTATTGCGAGTCGTATTGTGGTTTTCTAGGAATATTAAGAAGCCGTCCGAAGATTTAGTCAATGGAAGGGCAGATACACTGCTACTACAATTAGCTAACCATTGTTTCGTGCAACATGAGGTTATGTTAATATAATTATATTTTAACTATATTACTCCAGCCTATCTGTGCTCATTTTGTCATGTTGTCTGTAAGTGCTTATATGTATATTTATATACTATCTTAAGTATAAAAAAAATTAAGTAATCGAGAAAACCTATTACAATTGGATAATTAAGCTGAAAGTTAACTGATGAATAAGTGGGATTTAAAATTGAAAAGTAGAAAGGTTTTTTTTTCCAGAGAGACGAAGATCAGGAATAAGTTTTTTAATGAAATTTTCCTGAAGTAAAACATTAATCCTGGTACTTGATAGAATATGTAAATATTGGAAATGAATGATGGATGCCATAATTTTTTTTATCAATTTAAAATTAGAGTATGTACCATATGTCAAAATAATGTAATAATAGTACAATCATATTAAATAAATCAGTAGAAATTTATCTTTTCAGAACATACTTCAAAACCTCCACAATAGCGTTCAAGACGTTTGATTTACATATAGGTAGGTTTACCTTACGTGCTGCTCTGAAGGATTTAATAAAATATGAGCACATGGCAGTGTTGAACGGCACCATCCATCACCCTCATTATTTTTGATAGCGGCCACGCAACACTCAGAAAATATCGATTATAATTAACGTAGGCTTGTGATCGGATATGTAAATAGTTCACTGAAGGCGACTATTTAGGTCCTAAAATAGAACAGTGCTGAAGAAACTTCAAGGTTTTTATTCTTTGGAATAAATGAAATTGTAAAGTTTTGTGATGGAAGTTTTTTTGAACTATAATTAGAAATTTAAACACTTTTCGACAACCCAAATTTACTAAGTCACATATAACGTTGAAGATATAAAATTCTGGTCATTGAAATCAATACCAATAAATCTCGCTTCGTCACTTTTTTACTAGATCTGTGACATCCTATTTAGTTCTATTTTTAAATAATCTTCTTATCTATATATACAACAGATCCACTATGATCCGATGAGGATACACTTCGTTAAAATAGGTTTTATGTAGAATTCTAGAACACACCGAGATGGAACTTATGCATGAGGCTACCTCAAAATTATTTCGACTAAGTAGTATAGAAAAAAATGTAAACTTCAAACATTCAGAAGATAACAAAGTGAAAAGATTAGTAAGGTCATAATAGACACCTAACCATGGAAAGAACAGTAATCTGGTTTATATTGTTTAGAAACACCAGTACATAACTTAAAAAACCTTAAGATTGGATAGATGGGTTAGTAGAGGCAGTAAAAACCATTCGTGTTTGTTAGTTTATGACTTGAATATTGAAAAATTTATTTTATTTTTTACTCATCTATATAACTGTAAAATTGTTTTACTCATATATACAACATTCTTGCCCATTGTATCATATCTTTGATACATTTTATTATGTTGATTTATATTGTTTTTCATTATTTTAGACTGTTAGAGTGCTACCAATGGGTAGTTTCTCTACATGCCAGTAACACTCGATTTTAACGGATATAAAAGTTACTAAATGTGTATAATTTACAGCAATAAATACAATTCATAAATAGCAATAAATAAATATATAAAAAATTAATTTTAGACTCTACTTAAATATCTTATGATGTTAAGTCCAGCACTCATCATTTACATTTTCTTCTTCAGCTTTGTTCATTTCTTCAACACTTTCTGTTTTTTAATTTTTCATAATTAATTTTTATAATTCTTAGTTCTTTGATATTATATTTCATCCCTCTTTTCTCAGTTCGCCGGTGTTCCTCAAGGTAGTATCTTAGGTCCCATTCTTTATACGGTTTATACAGCTGACATCCCAACCCACCCTAACACAGTCCTAACAACATATGCTGATGACACATGTATACTTTCTGTGAACAACGACCCAACTAATGCTTCACAAACATTACAGGCACACATATCATCTATTGAAGAATGGTGTAAAAACTGGAGAAGGGCCGCCCATAGCTCAGTGGTTAAGACAGTCTTACCAGTTTGATGTTTATTGGCGGTGCCGGTTCGAATCCGGCCTGGGACGTCGACTTTTTTCATTGCGTGGCGGTCCCACAAAATGAAGAACTTTGACCCCCAACCATGGTTAGGCAGTATAGGACTCCAATGGGAGTCTTGGCCGAAAAAAAAAAAAAAAAAAAAAAAACTGGAGAATCAAAATAAATCCTGACAAATCCCACCAGATCACCTTTACTCTCCGTCGTAAACCTCTGCCCTCCTGTCCTACAGTATCCATTCCAAATACACCACTAATGCCTGTTGAACAGATTCGATACTTAGGACTCAATCTTGACAAGAGACTTACTTGGGATCCACCCACAAGACTGAAACGACAAGAAACTGCTCGTAGATTCCGATTGCTACAACACTTACTTGACAAACGCTCTAAACTTCCCATTCGCCACAAAAAAATAGTATACACTACAATAATTAGAACAATTTGGACATATGGAATTGAGCTCTGGGGCTCCACCAAACCATCAAATTCTTCCCGCATCCAATCGTTACAATCCAAAATCCTACGTAAAATCCTTGATGCTCCTTATTACGTCACAAATAAACTCATTCATAAAGACCTTAACATCCCATTCGTTGCAGATTTGACCTAAAACAGATATGCGTATTTTTATTCCAAACTCCTTAACCATCCTAACCCATTAATTCTTAATCTTTTATCCTTAACAATCCCTGATAATCCTCCGAGGCGTTTGAAAAGAAGATGGCCACGGGACCTTCTAGTTTAAATTAATGTTTGAAGTACCACCAATGGGTGGTTCCTTCCCAAGATTTTCAAGTGTATATGAAACATACTACATATTTACCTATTGTATTATATAAAAAAAAATCTTCTATTATTATCAATCTACTAATATTTACTTCTATTAATATTAATTAACTACTTTTTACTAAATTCATTATAATGTATATTTCCAAATTTGTTTGTTTATTGTATAGTAAGTGCGTCTTCAACTTCAGGCCAGGCGTTATTTTAATTATGACTGGCTGGTTGAGTATTGTTAGTGAATTGTATTGAAAATGAATTACAATGAAAATAAAGTATAATAATATTGAGTAATATTCAACTTAACAGAAACATTGAGTAATTTTTCTGGTGTGTAGGGATGGCCGAAACAAAACATTCGTAGTTAACTGAGTTAGTGAATTTTGATTATGGGTCTTTGCAAACTGTAGCTATGCATATTGATGATAATGATGGATGGTGCTGGTGTGAATCATATGCAGGATGGAGTTGACTTGCTTATGCTTCTTTTTCTCCTCTCTCTCTATCTCTTCTCCTCGGTTGTCGGAGAGTGTTTCAGAAATGTCTCTACTCACTCATGGTTTTTCACTGAGCTGGAATAAAGAAAAAGAATACCTGCTCCAGCAAAAGATGGCTCTCTAATGCCTCTAGCGTCTTCCTCTCTCCAGAGAGCGCCAGAGGTGATGATAGGTTCCACCAGTACCCAAAAGGGGAGCTACTAGGTTAGCATAATTAGTGCCTACATCATTTTCAGCTCTGATGAAGACCTGGAAAAATTCATGTCGAAATGTCTCCATAAATAAATAAGTTTTTGATTATTTATGGTTATTTGCTGACCACATCCCCGACCATCTTCTCCTCATATTAATCTACGGTCAGCTATTAACACCTCATACTTTAATTTTGTATATAAAAAATGCGTTGTTCACCAACCTCTTACTATAAGAGATATAGACGAAAATTAATACTTTTTTACAACTTTCCCTCTCTCTACACCCAAATAAATCCATGTAACGTTTGAGGGATATATTGGTAACACTAAATAATATAGGTTGTTTTTGTATTTTATTAAGTTAGGTTGTCTTATTTGACAAGACTATTATTGCGTTTATATTTTAATTATTTATTATTTTAAAAATCTTATTTTTAACGGATCTATATGCAAGTAAATTTGATCAATCGTAACGAATTTCCCCCTTAATTAATTAGTCATTCAGTCTGAACTCTTTAAAAATTTCAATTCGTAAAATAATGTTAATTTTAATGTTGAAGTAGTGAACCGATAATAGTCAAAAAGTTCTTCGGCGAAAAATTCGAGTTCATTAAAGTATGCAGAATATGAAATGTGGAGTAGAAAATATAAAACTGTTTTTACTAGGGTTGGTGATGTGATAGAAGAGTTTCACTTGTCTTCTCTTGCGGGTATTATTGTATGTTAAAATACATTAAAAGGGTATTTCATTATTTCAACTTCAGGAAGGGTATAGTTTCTTTTGATAAAGCTAGAAAATAAGTATGATAAAGAATTAAATGTTTATAGTTCTACATTCAGAAAAATAATTGTAATTTTATTTTTGATTCTATCTGTCTTACTATTAAATATTAATATATTTTTCATATTATGTTTATTTAGTCTTTTTCAAGAGAATATTTAACATTCATTAAGGGTAAATTTATGAGTTTGTATAACATCTGTTGAATTCGGGTAAGCCTGATAGCTAATTAGCCACACATTGTTAAGTTAGTTTAAGACATTAAGCCTTTTTATGCGTCGGGTGTATGTTTGAATGGAGTGCATAGAGTAAAAAGGTATACTTCATCTGATTTTATTTAATATTTAGAAAACTATTTTTGATGAAAAATGTATTCTTAACGAAGTTAAAGTACGTTAAATCTCAAAAAGGAAAAATATTTTTCTCTAATCTATTAAGTCTCTAGTTGTAATTAATGTTAAGAAAATAACAATGTAAACAATTTAAATAATTTTAACTTATTTGTGTTATGTTCTGACCGCACCCCTCAACTACCTTCTCCTCATATTTACTATCGACGGTCAACTATCTTCTCAAATCATAAAAAAATAATATTTTCTGCACGATATTACAATCCTTTGAGGTCCTGTATTAGACCTAGTGGTTAACATTTTTAAAAAATAAGCGTTAATACGCTAGTGACATTCTCTCATACTATTACCATACATTTTGAATAGTATTATGACATAAAAATAACTGGAATTATCATAAAAAAATTAATAATAATAATTGGAATTATTTTTAATTTGTTTACTCTAATCCTGAGGATATTATTATTTTATATTTGTGTCCTAAATTCAATGACTTTGTTAGAGACTTTAATCTTACGATTCAGTGGAGGCTTTCGGGACCAATGAATTGAGAACACACATGTTTCAAGAATTTTGTGGTGTTCCAGGTAAACGAGGCTCATGTGACCTTAAAACTCGGCTACCACCGCCTACGGGACCTCAAAAATATTTCTTTTTTTTTTTTTGTTTAAGTCACTGTATACGCTACAAACTATCAGAGGTGTGTGAGTTTACGCTTGATTCAATGTAGGTTTAATTTTTTTATTAAATCAAAAACATATCTCCGTGTTTATAGTCGCTTAATTTCAAACAGAACAGGCAAAGCATAAATCCTATTTTTTCTAAGATCCATGGGTACGTTGGGTTGATATAAGATAATGTTAAATAACGGGGTGAAGGTATCTGTCGTACTCCGTTGGGAAAGCATTTTAATAAGGAACTGAGGAAATAGGATTTTTTTTATATGGGAAACAGCCTGAATCGGTATGAATGGTGACGAAGCTCACCAGTTTTTAGAGCCAGTTTATTTTATGTCAGTCTAAACTGACGTAAATAATTTTAAAAAAAAATAAACTATTTATTGCGAACGGAATTCAACGTCTGAAGGAATTTCCGAAACGCTGTAAATTCCAGGTTCTGCTTGTTTTGGGTTATCGTTAATTGTAAGATTGTAAATTATAGGAAAATGAAATTTTGTAAATATATTAAATTGTTGCACTAAACGAAAAAAAATATATATAGGTATATAGATATTGAGTTAGTAGTGTTTTGAAACAAACAAAACTATAAAGAAAATATAAGAAATTAATTAATTAATATAAACTCTACAAAACAAAGTCCAGTAAGTGTTAGAAACATATGACTGCAGAAAGTTTTGCTATAAACAGATGTACTATTAATTCGTTATTACAAATAATTAAATATTCATATATACAAAATATATTATATTATATTACTGAATAATACAATTAAAAGAAGTAGAGTGATATCAATGGTATTTTGTGTACAATACGTTTACAATAAATAAATAAATACAAATTTTCAATCTTTCAAAAATATAGATAAAATGTTTACAAGCGTCGACACTTATAAATTTTCGATTATATTATTTTATTTTGGGGAATTAAGGTTTAAGTTAGGTTTATGTGCAATATTTCTATATACACCGTGTAGTCTTTTTTGTGCCCCTATCTTTATAAGATCTACTGATTTATGCTACAAATAATGCCGCCATTACAGTTTGGCGTGCTCAGTAATTAAGCACAGCCCCATTTAGCACGTAACCATAGCGATGTGATATCGTGTGCTCTAGCCCAGGAGCCCTCTGGTCTGTGGCGTGACCTGCTTCGTGCTCCGGCATTCTAGTACCCGCCACCGGTCTTCATACATTCATAATATACCGGAATATTCTAGTACGTCACTGGACAGAGGCTAACATTGGAAATTTAAATCTTCTTAGAATAATTGAAAACCCTAAATCTTATATACAAGATTGAGGTATTCATTCCTTGACCTCTCTGAACAAAGACAGAACAAATCTTACTGTTAGTATCCAAAGAGCCGGCTGCTAGATCTCTAGATTATTGATCGATGCTTGGCGAGGAGCACTTATATGTGTTGTGGTCCATAGTACTCATGAAATGAATGTTACTATTTGACATCATCTGAGCCCTGTTTAGTAATAAAGTAAAAACTAACTAACTAACTAAAGTTAGTAACTGTACAATGCTGACTTATACTTTTTAATTCCTATAATATCACTGAAAGTGGTCCAAACCATGAAAAAAAGTGTATTATTTTTTTACATGAATATTTATAGACAAATACTATTAGGTATCATTATGATGGGACTCGAGGGGACTGTTTCTGAATTAATAACTGTAAGGGTCAGTACAACAAAGGTCCATATCAACTCTATTTATTTTGATTCATGCAAATTGTATGGGATATTTATTAAAAATCATGAATTTCCTTATGACTGAGTAGTCAGCTACTCTCGATATTTTAACTGATTCTGGTGATGGATTTACTTAAATGTACTGTATCAAACTTTTTTTTTTAAACTCTTTTGTTGATTAATGATACAATCCGTCCCAATTAAGAGCAATAATTATTGGGGTTTAATTTTAACATTCATACTATTCATGCAGAAAAAAAAAGGATATGATAAAAATAATACTCCCAAAATTGAAGATGCCGAATAAATAGAAGCAAAAAAAATAATTACGAACATGATTATATAAATAATATGATCGATACAATAAAACTGATTAAATATTAAAAAAATAATTTAGGTACAATATGAAGAAATCTTATCTAATCTAAAAGATCTTCTATCTTATCAATATATCATAGCAATAGTTAAAATTGAAAAAAAAAATATGTATATAAAACTAAAATAAAATCGAAAAAACAATTGATGACAAAGACATTAATTGATGGAATAAAGAAGTGAATAAATCAAATAAAGTCTAATAGTTTATTACAAGTTGATTAGCAGCCACTACATCCCATTGAGAACATCTTGTACAATGAATTTAATGTTTTTAACTTAAAATAGATAATTGCTAAAAACCTTATTTTTATAATATTTTCTTGTTATTATCTATATATTTAGGCCATTATGATAAATTTGAAATATTTCTAATCCTTAAATATACAAATTTATATATTGGAAATTAATAGTACAACGGAATTTTCGAGTTGTAATCAAAATTAGATTAAAAGTACGTTATTGTATTTTTTAAACTTTTTATTTTTTGTTTGTACTGTTTTTTTTTAAATTTCTATCTGCCTCTTACCTAATGTCATATTTTTCTAAAATAATCTATTATCCTTAACTTCAAGGCTTCAACATAACATTAAGGAATTTTTTAGAAGTATTGATTATAATTGACTAATTAAAACATTAGTATAATGTAGATATAGTATCGTTGTTTAATTTATTAAAATGAATGGAATGAAAATATGTTACAGAAAAATATATTTTTTTTTTATATCAGCTCATTTAACAGCAATGGTAATGTTTGCTAAAAAGAATATGTATGTTTAGGTCAGCGATACTTTCAGCTAGCATTAGATCATCTCAGAACACTAAACGGATCTTTTTCGTTGAATGAACTAACTAGGGAGCTAATGGATAGATTTTTTTTCCGGTTTACTCTTCAGACCCTGTAGATCTTTGACAGCCTGAACCAGACTTGTCTAAACCAGATTATAATGCTATCAGACTCGATCCCAGTTTATATTCGATAACAGATTATTTTTTAACTACCCAATTTTTTTTTTTAGCCTAGAGTTATTAATTGAAGAAAGGTGGACGGATGCTTTGAAAGATTGACTTTAAATTTTTACATGCAATTAAATTAATTGCTTATAATTAATTTAAAAGAATTTTAATCATCTTTTCTAGCTTTGAGCTCAACCCACCATGAACCACGAATTCAAATACTTGGGTTTATACTGTCACCTATTTAACCTATTCTTCTGAAAAAATGCTGTCAGACTAATAATCAATAATATAGTTCATCCAGATCTATTTTTATGCCTATAGACCTTTAACAGGAACCTATACTGTTAATCAAAATATCCTTTTGACCAAATTACAAATCCCTTTTGACATCCAGATCTGTTATATTTTAATTCATATTACTTCTGATCGATAGCAGTATATAATCATTCTAATTAATCCTCTTTAAAAAAACTTGCCCCTTTTCTGTGGTCTTTCTAATGGACTATTTTTATCACTCTATCAAGCTATGTGTAGATGGCCTCCACCTCTTCATTAATTACACCTGAGATCACTTCCGCGCAGACGAACTCGATCTTCTCCCGAACTTACTTTTTTCATGCCTCAAAAATACTTCTTGATGTTACCGATTGACTATGTCATTGGACTGGGGAGAACAAACTGAAGATTAATGCCAACATGTCCATCATAGGAAAGGCTCCTCGTCATACCTTTCAAAAACAGCCCCATTAAATTTCTTTTATCTGTCAGATCCCTTCCTGGAAAGTGTCGCCATCACGTTCCTTTTGAAGCATGGACTAGCCCTCTAATATTTATTTCTCTTGTGTTAGTAGCTGTCCATGGATTTCGAGGTCAGTATCAAACGGATGATTAATTAATATTTACGAATTCTATGCTGGATCTCATTTAATTTAATCCTAACTACTATGTCATGTAGTATCTTCGAACATTTTCAATTAACAATCCTCCTTTATTGTTGCCGTACTCATTCTAGCTCATCGAATTTGTTTACTTCGGCTCAGAGCTCCGTGAGTTAACTAAAGCTATTATTATTAATTATTTCCAACAACTATTATTGTAAGTAGCCTTCATTTATAAACTACGTATTTGTTTCTTAGCACATATCGTCCGCGGATTTGTCCCAATTGTCCGACTTGTGACGTGGTCTTTTCTCTGTTTGCTTTACCAACCCATGTGGAGGTAGTTTGTCATTGACATTGACCACCCAAGAAAATTAGCTATCAGTACGAAGTAGTCATTTTACCGTATTTGTCTTAAAACTGTATGCAACATATGTTGTGTCAAAGTTGCTTGGGAACCAACCTCCCATCCCTCCTTAGACCACACCTTCTTCCTCTTCTCCTTCTTTTGGTAACCGTTACAAACTCAATCTCCTATTACTCATTACAAGATTAGGTAGATTATCTCTGTCCCCACCTCATAAATACACAAATTTCATTGATTCAATCCTATCTTTCCTACTTTTCTACATTAACCAACAATCCTTACTTTGTATTCTTTTATATATTTGTATGTAGCCTTAAGGAGCAGAGACACATTCCTTCATTAGGCTTTAGTCACAAGATATAAAGTAACAACTTTCAGCTCTCCCTATTTCTGTTAAAAGTTAGTTTTAATATTGATGTAACATTTTATTTTACATTAAAAGTAAGTCTATGAATCTTTTAAGTTGTTTGAGGGTGTTAATTCACATTTTTCCACAGACGACTCCTTATCCGATTCTCCTTACTTTTTAATTTATAATTAAATGCCCTTTTTATTTAAACCTTTTGTTTGAACCATCCTGTCAGTGCAGTTTAATGATATTTCTAAGTACACTCTACTTTTAAATGTTAATTTATAATACTGTTATGATTTGTTTTTCTAATTTCGTTGATAATTATGTCTTATTTTTCTCTTCCAATTGGTTCTTTTTTTCAAGTACATTTTAATTACATCCTCATTATGGATATTTAATTTTTGAATTTGAGCGTATTTTTTTCCCTGAAGCACACCTTTTCTAATTTTATTATTATATTTAAGTTTCAGTAGATAGTGACCTTATTCATCATAATTATAAAGAGCCGCTGCATATCAAAATGACAATTTTATGAACTTGCATCATGGTGGAGAGAACAACTGAAAATGTGAATTGTGCAGTTACTGTTGGCTGAACGCATGGGCTCATGAGTGGGCATGGTGTGGTTTTGACATCTGTCACAATACAAGGGTTTGTCTGAACAAATAGTTCTATATGCCTAATGGAAGCTCGGTTCTATGTTGCTTCGTTTTGTCAATATTTCTTAATAATATAGGGACATATAAATAAACCAGTGATATATAAATAAAAAAAATTGAAATTAACAAACAAATTAAAGAATATATTCTCTTATAATTTCTCAAATTATCAGAGTACAGATTTAATTCAATGGATATCGTAATAGAACAGGTTTGGATTCCTCTCTTTTGAGCCCGCATCCCAACCTATAATAAATAAATATTCTGCTATGTCAGCGCCGGATCGACCCTGTGGTTGGGGACCCACCACTTATAAAGTGGTTACCTGACCCTCTGGATTCCGAAAAATCTAGCAATTGAGTGTGGATGCTGACCGTTTTACTTCTTTATATGATATTATTTAAATACGATATCCTCTCCAACTTATATGTCCAAAAAGCCTCAAAGGGTATTCACAAATGCTGTTCCATGACTATTAACAAAACAATTTGGAGAAAAAAAGTCTACTTGTTATACTAAAAACAGTTTTTAAATGAAATCGACCTTAATATTTTTTCTTTATTCGTTTTAGTACTATACTAGTCAAAATTAAATTTGCTTTAAAATGCATAATTTCAAATTTATTTGATGAAACCTCACCGTTGATGTGCAATGTCTATTATAAATAGAATGAAAAAAATTAATTTATACACACACATTTATAAACTAAATAAAATGAATGTTATGATTTCAAAGAAAGATCGATGATTGGTAGTTTTTTTTTTAATATAATATAAATATATA